>NC_091950.1:89034917-89272417 GCF_031021105.1 Erythrolamprus reginae | reverse complement strand
TAATAATAATAACAACAACAACAACAACAACACACCAGACATTGTGATCGTGGAGAAAGTATGGATCATCAACATCGCAATCCCAGGAGACAGCAGAATTGAGGAGAAGCAGCTAGAGAAATTAGTGAAATACGAAGATCTAAAAATCGAGCTGCAATGACTCTGGCATAAGCCGGTGAAAGTGATCCCAGTGGTACTTGGCATGCTGGGCGCAGTGCCAAAGGATCTCAGCGGACATTTGAAAACCATCGGAATTGACAAAATCTCCATCTGTCAATTGCAAAAGGCCGCTTTACTGGGATTGGCAAACATAATTCGCCGCTACATCACGCAGTCCTAGGTGCTTGGGAAGTGCCCGATTGGTGATGAAATACAAAATCCAGCATAGTGATCTTGTTTGCTGTGTTGTACTGACATAATAATAATAATAATAATAATAATAATAATAATAATAATAATAATGATGATGATGATAATGATGATGATGATGATGTAAGGAAACTATAGGAGTTTACTTCTACTTGGCTAGTTGAAGCAAGTAGCGCATAAGAAGATCTATGTAAAAACAAGTCTCAGATGGCTCTAGTATTTTGATTTAATTGTTTAATTAACCTACATGTAAGCCAACTGATTTTAAGGATGCAAATTGCATGGGCTTTTGCTAGCATTTAGTTGCCTTTTAGAATCATTTAGGTTTAACATTCAACTCACAGTCAAAAAGCTGAGGAAATATTATCGAAACAGGGCCACATAAATTTAGACAGGCTTGATGCTGACCTGCTGGAGAATATTTTGATCATTTCCAGCTCTTTCCTTGTTTTTAATAATTAACACAACCTCGTCCATACCCCCTTTTCCATGAACTCATGTTTTTGTTTCTAGGGAGTGTTACCTTTGATCCACATAAATAGCCCCAAAGCAAATCCTTTACTATTAGCTACTCAAAGGACATTGTGGAGCATGTTTATTCAAAGGTAAGAACTCCTGAACTGAGCCTCTTACAGGTCTCATTCCCAATAACAATTCATCTGTTTATAGCCTAACTTCTAAACATCAGTGATTATTAAATATCAATGCATGTTGTGTCAGAGAAGATATTTACAGTGACTACATGGAAAATATACCTCGGGAAGCAATGCAGTATTTTAAAAAGTGTGCATGAGAGCTATGGACACTTTTTAGTATCTTGGAGTTAATAGCTATGAATTATACCCAGTTTGTTTTCTATTGCATAGATGTATATATATATTTATACTTGGGGACTGACATCTATTATGCATTCATTGCATTATTATAAAAGCTATCCTAGCAATGATCCATTGCATTTTCCTATAAGCAGATGTTTGTTAATTTCCTGAATGTTTTCTATGGCATATTTTATGCTTAAAATACAGATTTGGTTGTAAAAATGTGAAACTGCTTTGGCCACTATGTCCAACTCCAGCAGGGGTGATCGCAATAGCACTTAGACTTACATACCACTTTATTGTGCCCTCTCTAAGTGGTTTACAGAGTCAGCATATTGCCCCCAACAATCTGACTCCTCATTTTACTAACCCTGGAAGGATGGAATGTGGAGTCAATCTTGAGTCAATGAGACTTGAACTGCAAAACTGCTGACTAACCACTAGGCTATCATGGCATGAACGTGACCTAATAACATCTTCAACTCCTCCTCTGGTCTCATCATGTTTTAATCATCCTTATCTGTGCAGAGACTTCAATAACATTATTTTGTTTAATAGGCAACAGACAGGATAGTTTTTATCATGAATAATCTGGCAACCCCTGATTAGATTAGCTAAACTGTGGATTGAGGAGGGCAGCTGACTTTAGAATATAATCCTTTGGTTGTGGCGAGGGGGCAGTTTGCCCATGTTCGCATGGTG
Organism: Erythrolamprus reginae; assembly: GCF_031021105.1. Classification (NCBI taxonomy): domain Eukaryota; kingdom Metazoa; phylum Chordata; class Lepidosauria; order Squamata; family Dipsadidae; genus Erythrolamprus; species Erythrolamprus reginae. The sequence goes on along the minus strand of NC_091950.1, from coordinate 89,270,528 downwards.
CACCAGTTGCGGCCCTATTTGGACAGGGACTCTTTACTCACAGTCACTCATACCCTTATCCCCTCGACGTTTGACTACTGCAATGCTCTCTACATGGGGCAACCTTTGAAGAGTGTTCAGAAACTGCAAATTGTGCAGAACGTAGACGCGCGAGCAGTCATGGGCTTGCCCAGACATGCACATATCTCTCCAACACTCTGCAGACTGGATTGGCTGCCAATTGGTTTCCAGATGCAATTCAAAGTGTTGGTTATGACCTATAAAGCCCTACATAGCATCAGACCAGAATACCTACAGGACTGCCTTCTGCCGCATAAGTCCCAGCGACTGGTCAGGTCCCACAGAGTTGGCCTTCTTCAGGTCCCATCAACTAGACAATGTTGCTTGGCGGGGCCTAGGGGAAGAGCCTTCTCTGTGGCAGCCCCAGCCCTCTGGAATCAGCTCCCCCCAGAGATTCGTACTGCCCCCACCCTCCTTGCCTTCTATAAGAGTCTCAAGACTCATATATGTCACCAGGTTTGGGGCTATTAGACTTCTGTCCACTGGCCAACAAAAGTTATGCGAGTTAGTGGATTGATTGGGTTTTTATGATCTATGGGTTTTTAGATTATTAGTTATTAATTGGATTCAGGGTGTTATATATTGTTATTTCATATGTTGTAAGCTGCCCTGAATCCTTGGAGAAGGGAAGCATAAAAGTCCAATTAATAAATAAACAATAAATACATTTGGGGCTTGTACAGATAGATTCTCTACTCTCTTGAGTTTTGCCTTCTAAATTTATTTTGTTCTGGGCAATGGGAGTGTCTTTCAAGCCAGGGTCTCCCTTTCAGCTACTGCATCTTTGAGCTGATCCTTCACTCAGAGACTTGGTTCCCAACAAACAGTGGTAATTGGTGGAAGGCACTTCACTGTGAAACTGGGAGGAAATATTTTTTTTTACTGCCTGTTTCATATTCAATATTTATTTCCTTCCTTCCTTCCTTCCTTCCTTCCTTCCTTCCTTCCTTCCTTCCTTCCTTCCTTCCTTACTTACTTACTTACTTACTTACTTACTTACTTACTTACTTACTTACTTATTTGAGTTGAAAGGAACCTTGCAGGTCATCAAGTCCAAACTCCTGCTTAAGCAGGAAATCCTACAGCACCGCATCCAAATGACAGTCCAATCGCCTCTTGAAAATGTCCAAAGTTGGGGACTTCACAACTTCCGCTGGTTCCACTGGTCGATTGCTCTGACCGTCAGGAAGCTCTTCCTTATTTCTTGGTTGAATCTCTCCTTGGTCAGCTTCCATCCATAGTTCCTCATTTTCTTTTGCCTGTCAGCTGTTGCTTTTGAGCAGGAATTTAGGACTCTTTTTCTAGACAATGCTATATGTGCAAAGGAACTCCATTAGGCAAGTAGCTCAATTTTCTTTAATTGCTATAAAAGTTCAGTTCTAGATAATGATTAAAATTATTAAAGCGTTTATGAGTAAAAACATACTATTTAATGATGACCTATTTTAAAAGTAATTAAGGATCATACTAAGGAGCTAGAAAAGGAAGGACAATTAAAAAAAACTATTAAGTATTCAATAAATAGTGCATAAACTTAATACCCCCACTGCCCCCCCCCAATGGGGGCAGCAGCCCATCACTGCATAGGATGAAAAAAAGGCTTTGCAAAAACTGCAAAGTGGATGCACTTTGTTCTGCACCTGGATTCCTTTGGAGAGGTTGAGCTACCTCTTTACCTCTCTCGCAGTGCCACTTCTTCCTTTCGCTACTTTATTTATTTTTTTCCATGGTGTCAGTCATGGAAGGAGAATAAGAAACAATAGAAATTAGGCAGGTGTACTTCGCTGGTGCAAAGTGACTGAACTCTATTATTGTTCACAGCCTATTTAATTACTGCAGTACGGTAAAGGCAAGCTTGCTTCATTGCAACACTCCTATTAGATTCAGTTCACACAGTTTGAACATGCTGTTCAAGATGTTTTTCCTAGTCAAGGACAGTACTTATATAAGATGCAAGGGTAATGTCCTTGATAGAAGAGAGAAGCTTGTTTATGATATTCAACTGCTATTGTAATGATCAGAGAAAAATGTTTGCATGTGCTCAGCTAGATAAACGACCTGAAGCAAAATTACCCCAGTTTGATAGATCTTGTCCAATCTGATTGTTTAAGCTGATCTACTCACCCAATCATTAAAATGTGCTGTTTAAACAATGCCTGATAAATTTCTCGTGTGAACATATTGAGTGATGAGCAACATTCAAAAGCTAAAAGTTCCCTGTTATGAATAGATCAATCTGACTTCCTGAAGTGTATGTTGATTTCATCCCACTGTTTAATCAGCTTTCCCCCAATTTCACATTTGTTGGAACTGTAAGTTCAAGAACTATCAGCAAGCGTGGCCTACTGGCTGGTAATGTGGATAATTGCAGTGGGGTTGGAAAAGGCCAATTTAATAAATTATAATAAGTGAAACCACAATAATTTTCTTGGAAAGGAAAAGTGAGGATAATAGAAATGCTGGGGGAGTTATGAACTAATGTTACGGATAGGAGAGGTCTGGGGAAAATGCAAATATCTGAGGGGACATAATATGAGAGAGTACAGGATACAAAGGTCATGGATGTATCTAAGCTTTGAGAAGAGAATGTACTAACATATCTAGCATTTTTCCCGTGGTAAGCTCTGTTAGCTGTTAACAAACCTTTAGATGTGGTAGATATGACCTTTAGGTAATCAATCAATTATTCTTGTGTGCACCATGTAAATCTTATTTTTAAATTGGAAATGTAAAATTTAAATATCTGTGATAAACGAAGGCATAGGAAAAAATCCTACCTGGTCACTCTCACCTGGTCTTTCAAAGTAAATTATCACAAAAGCTAGACAAAGATGGAAGGTGAAAAACTTGAGCAACAGTAAAGACTAAAAACATATGACAACTACATCATGTAAGAATGAATGCAAGAAAATATTTCAATCAAGAATATCCACAAGTAGAGGAAAATAACAGAGAAAGAAAATGAGGCCCCATGGAGGCTTCCCCCTGCCTTTTCCGGTTACAGTTTCAGAGGTTCGGGTTTGTAAGTGGAAAATGGTTCTTGAGAAGAGACAAAAAAATCTTGAACACCCGATTCTTATCAAGAAAAGTTCGTAAGTAGAGGTGTTCTTAGGTAGAGGTACCACTGTACTAAAGGGCCCACAAATACATAAAGATGGGCAGTGTAATCAGAGCCACCATCAGGAATTTTGGGGCCCCATACAGCCTAAGTGTCTGCCCCCCCCGCCATTTTAAAACTATTTTAAGTCGCCAAGCCACTTCATCCCCCGGGGATCATTTCCCGCTTCACGCCAAGCGAGGCGGTCCCATAGGCCAGTATTTCCCAACCTTGGCAACTTGAAGATATCTGGACTTTAACTCCCAGAATTCCCCAGCCAGCAAATGCTGGCTGGGGAATTCTGGGAGTTGAAGTCCAGATATCTTCAAGTTGTCAAGGTTGGGAAGCACTGCCATAGGCTATTTCAGGAACTGGGTTAAGCCGATTGTGTGGACTCGTCCAGGAGAAAGAAAGAAGCGGGAGTGACAAGGGAAAGAAAGATCCTCCTGGGATCGGTCAGGCGGAGCGAGGCTTATTTACGGCTCCTTGGCACTTCTCCCTTCTTGTTGACAAAACCATGTGCTTTCTAGTGAGGGGAGTGGGGAGGGGGATCCCACACCCGGCAGCCACCGGCGAGGAGCTGGAAAGGACGAGGGGAGAGAAAAAGCAGGGTACCAGCAGTCGGGTGGGTGTCTTGAGGGGGCACTCCCATCTGGAAGGAAGTGAAGAAAGGCGAGGGCGAGCTATGAAGGAAGGAGGGAGGGTGGAAGGAAGGAAGGAAGGAAGGAAGGAAGGAATGGTAAAAGGGGCGATCAAGAGAGGAATGGGTGAATGAATGGATGAAGGGTGGGAAGGAAGGAAGGAAGGAAAGAGGGAAGGGACAGGAACAGAGGAAGGGTGCAAAGGAAGCAAGGAAAGGTGTGAAAGGGGAGAGTAAGAGAGGAAGGAGTGAAAGAAGGGAGTGAGGGAGGAAAGAAGTGAGGAAGGAGAAGGAAAGCAAGAAATGGAGGGAGGGAAGGAAGGAAAGAAAGAAAGGAAGGAAGGAAAGAAAGGAAGAAAGAAAAAAGAAAGAAAGGGGGAAGGGACAGGAACAGAGGAAGGAAGGAAGGAAACTTATGAAAGGGGAGAGTAAGAGAGGAAGGACTGAAGGAAGGGAGGGAGGGAAGAAGGTAGGAAGGAGAAAGAAAAGAAGAAATAGAGGAAGGGAAGGTAAAAGAGAGAAAGAAAAAGAGAAAGAAAGAGAAAGAAAGAAAGAAAGAAAGAGAATGAAAGAGAAATAAAAAGAGAGAGGGGGAATGAAAGAAATGGAAGGAGGGAAGGAAGGAGAGAAAGAAAGAGGAAGAAAGAAAGCAAGAGAAAGAAAAAAAGAATGAAAGAGCAAGAGAGAGAGAAAGAAAGAAAAAGAAATGAAAGAAAGAAAGAAAGAAAGAAGAAAGAAAGAGAATGAAAGAGAAATAAAAAGAGAGGGGGAATGAAAGAAATGGAAAGAGGGAAGGAAGGAGAGAAAGCAAGAGAAAGAAAGAAAGCAAGATAAAGAAAAAAGAATGAAAGAGCAAGAGAGAAATAGAGAAAGAAAGAAAAAGCAACGAAAGAAATTGTGATTTTTACTATGCCGGCTCCTTCCCTCCCCAGCTCCCCACAAACCCCCTACCCCTCTACCTCAAGAGGGAAGCGCCCGAGGTGCCGGGTTCTTCCCTTTCTCCCTCGCCCGCATCCTTGCCACGGTGACTCACCAGGAGAAGGCTGGAGACCCACGCGGCTCCTCGGGGGGCGTTGCGGAAGGTGGCGGCGGAAGTCCCCATGCCCGGCAGGGGATGATGGGCAAGGGACGCCTTGGGGAAGGAGGGCAGGGCGGGAAGGGAATGAGGGGGCTGGTGGGGGTTTAGGAAAGGGGAGCCCGCCGGGCATGAGGGAACGCTGGCCGCGTGGGGCTCCGGGGCCAGCCTTGCAGCTCCTCGGCGGGAGGAGCCGAAAGCCACCGGGTGAGGACTGGGCTCAGCAGGAGAAGCGGCCGGCTTCCCATAGCGATGGGGAGCTTGGCTTCCGGAGGGCCAAGCTCCTTCCGCGGCTGCCATCAGGGCTCCCTGCCTATCTGCCGGCCTCCCTACCTTCTTTCCTCGCGGGGGTGCGAAGAAGGTGGGGGCCGTGGTCGGAGAAGCTCCGCAGAGGCAGAGTTCGTCGCAATCGGGGTTGGAGAGTTTTTGGCGGGCGCCGCCCCCCCCCCCCATTATTCAATTTGGCCGGGCCCGTGACACCACTCCCAGTAGTATCGGTCTATCAGCGGCCCTGAGTGTAATGGCTAAATAAAGAGGGAAATAATCTGTCAACAGAAGTCGAGAACAAAATTCAGATATGTTTTTAAAGGTAAGGTGGACAAAGATTGGAATTGGTAAAATGATGCATTTGTTTTTGTTGTACAAGTTGAACTTTCAGCAAAAATGTGAGCTAGCCAGAAGAAACAATCAGTCCTGGGAGAAATTAGGACTGAACACTCCCCCTGAAACAATGATTAGCAAACAGGAAGTCACAAACTTGGAGTATGTGCTTTAAACAGATGAACAGATGGACTATGCTTGACAACTACATGCAGAAGACAGTGGATGAATGGGATCAAAGAGATTACAACACTGTCCTTAGAAGAGCTATGAGATGTTGTGCTTGGCTCTGGGCCAGCTACTGCTCCAAGGACTAATTTATTCATTATCAGAGGCTGGTTTTACTGCCAACAGCTTCCAACAGTGAAGCGTCTGTGTCAGGGGAAGATTCTGGAAGTGAAGTAGTAAGTAATTACAGGCAGCCCATTAGCTAATTACCCCATTAGTGAACCATCATCATCATTATTATTGCTAGATTCAGAAGAGGAGGCATTCATAGATGTTCGCAGATGCAGGTTGATGTCAAGGAAGGAACAACTGCGCAAGTATTATAAGGGAGAACACCTGTGGCTGGGACAATTAGGCTAATGGGGCTGCTGATAAATTGCCAGAGTTGTTGCCTCTTGGTGTGGGAGATTATCCGTTTGGAGAGAGAACTGTGTTTAACGTCAGGATTTTACAAGAACTCTTTGAACTGTTTCAGGATTTTACCAGGACTCTTGGACAGTTAAGTTTGGCTTGAGGACTCTTGAAGGGGGGTGGCTGTGACGTCTTCACACCTGCCTTTATCTGTTTTGCTTTTGTTTTGGCTTATCACAGCCTTCAAAGTTTGTTGTTTGTGGGAGAGCACTTTGGCTGATAAAAGTGCGTTTGGACAGTAATTTTCCTTTGTGATAAACTGCCTTTGTTTACTTTCAAGAGAGTATGTGTTTGAATTTCCACTTCAGACTTAATTGGGGTTTTACTGTGACGCCCGGCATAACATGAGATAATGCTGGCAAGAGATGCAAAATTTGCCCGAGAGGTCCCAAGGAGCTGAATTTGAATTGGGGGCACCAAACTTACAAGTTTCAAATGGATATCTTCACTTTTTATCCCACCAAAAAATCCCCACCGTGCCTAAAACAGAGGCTTAGGCTAACCTTCCATATCCTTATCTTTTTCTTACTTGGGGTCATCTAGAAGTTTTGTATTGGGCAGGAAATCTGGGAATTGTAATCTTAACACATCTGACTGGATGCTATATGCACTGCTCAAAAAAATCAAGGGAACACTCAAAGAACACATCCTAGATCTATGAATGAAATATTCTCTTTGAATACTCTGTTCTGTACAAAGCTGAATGTGCACAACAACATGTGAAATTGATTATCAATCAGTGTTACTTCCTAAGTGGACAGTTTGATTTCACAGAGGTTTGATTTACTTGGAGTTATATTGTGTTGTTTAAGTTATATTGTGTTGAGCAGTGTATATTTCCATGGGGATTCTTCTGTTATATTTAACATAGTTTTAATTTCACAATATGCTTAGCTTGTACAGTATATGATTGCTTTGTTGATCATGAAACCTGCTATTTATGAAAGTTTGAGAAATTTGAATTTAATGCTATTTTTGAAGCACTTTCAGTGTTCCCTTTATTTTTTTTTTGAGCAGTGTATATTTCCATGGGGATTCTTCTTTTGCTAGAGCTATATTTAACATAGTTTTAATTTCAGAATATGCTTAGCTTGTACAGTATATGACTGCTTTGTTGATCATGAAACATGCTATTTATGAAAGTTTGAAAAATTTGCATTTAATGCTATTTTTGAAGCACTTTCAGAACTTTGCTTAAAAACTGTTAGAGATGTATAGAATAGTAGTCATTATAAAAAAAATAAGAATTTTTCCCCCTAATGGATCAACACAACAGGAGCTACATCAACATGTGTTTGTGTGGGAGTAAATGACTCACTTAGACAGCTTAGAAACTTGCTGTTAACAGTATTGAAACATTCCTCAAAATAAAGCCTGACAAATATCAAAAAGCAGAGGGACTGTTGCAATTATGAATGATAAATGTCATATACAGATGCACACAGATTATCTTTGCACGTCTCATGATACCTGTTGCTATAAATTGCATGTAATAGTGTTTATGCTAATCCACTTTAATGGTATTCTGGTTTTTCCCCCCTCTTTAATTTAACTTGCAACAGCCTTGCCACTTCTCAGTTTCAAAAGATCATGAGGAAAGTTCAGCTGGCCTTTTATTGCTTATCTCTCAGTTTCTTTAATCTCAGTTTCCCTAGCAAAGATTCATGACAGCTCTATGGGAATCTTAGATCTGGCTGCTCCTTCTCTTCTACTGTTTCTGCCCTTATGTCTTCTTATATATTGCTTTATTTCACATTATTTTAAGTTTCAAGATGTCCAAATGGGTTGTGGGAGAAAAATAGACAAACATATGCCTGCATATATAGTTGTGTGCATACACACATATTCATTAAATTACATGGATTTTGGAAAGAGTGTAGAGAAGAGCTACTAAACAGAGGTTCTCAACCTGGGGGTTGGGATCCCTTTGGGAGTCAAATGACCATTTCACAGATTATGGGAAAAGATGAATTTTCCATGGTATTAGGAACCAAAGCTTCTATTCTGGCACGTTGGAACATATTTTTACAATCCGACCAATCAGGCGTTTACAGTGGGGGTGTCCCTCTGACCTTTCTGCCAATCAGCTTAAAGCTCTGCTGGAGAATTGGTGCTAGACTTATGTTTGGGGGTCACCACGACATGAGGAATTGAGAATATACACCAAGATGATTAAGGACCTAGAGACTAAAACATATGAAGAACGGTTGCAAAAATTGGGTATGTCTACTCTAGAGGAAAAAAGGACTAGAGTGACACGATAGCAGTGTTCCAATATTTGAGGGGCTGCCACAAAGAAGAGGCTGTCAACCTATTCTCCAAAATACCAGAAGACAAGATAGGAAACAATAGATGGAAACTGGCCAAGGAGAGAAGGAATCTCAAACTAAGGAGAAATTTCCTAACAGGGAGAACAATTAACCAGCAAAATGACTTGCCTTCAGAAATTGTGGGTGCTTCATCACTGGAGGCTTTTAAGAAGAGACTGGACACCCATGTATCTAAAATAGTATATCTAAAATAATATCCTTTGCTTGAGCTGCAGGTTGGACTAGATCAGTGATGGCGAACCTATGGCACAGGTGCCACAGGTGGCACACAGAGCCATATCTGCTAGCACAAACCTGGGCAAAGGGCGGCCTGGGGGCTGGATGCGGCCCGTCCCCTGTCTGTGACCGGCCTGTGGAGGTAGGAAGGAAGGAAGGAAGGAGAAATGGAGGGAGGAAGGAAGGAAGGAAGGAAGGAAGGAGAAATGGAGGAAGGAAGGAAGGAAGGAGAAATGGAGGTAGGAAGGAAGGAAGGAAGGAGAAATGGAGGTAGGAAGGAAGGAAGGAGAAATGGAGGAAGGAAGGAAGGAGAAATGGAGGTAGGAAGGAAGGAAGGAAGGAGAAATGGAGGAAGGAAGGAAGGAGAAATGGAGGTAGGAAGGAAGGAAGGAAGGAGAAATGGAGGTAGGAAGGAAGGAAGGAAGGAGAAATGGAGGGAGGAAGGAAGGAAGGAGAAATGGAGGAAGGAAGGAAGGAAGGAAGGAGAAATGGAGGGAGGGAGGAAGGAAGGAGAAATTCTTTTTCCATGCCCTTTTGCAAAAGTCCAATAAATGCTCATTTTTAAATTGTTCATTGGTTTCATTGGCCTTTCCAAGAAATTTAAAGCAAACCCCCCACCCCACCTCTCAGGGGGAAAAATGGGAGGAGGAGGAGGAAGAAGAAAAGGGATCCAAAGCTACTTTCAGGCAAGGCCTCCACTATGTTTTCTCAACTGACAATGTAGGTCAGTTGAACAGAGGCACCTGAAAGGAATATTTTGAAAGAGAAGTAAAGAACTGCCCAAAAGCAGATATAAAAGGCAGAGAAAATCAGAGATACAGAAGCTTCTCTCCATCTGGAGAAGGAAGGAAGGGGTGGGCAATTAATTTATAATTATAATATAATTATAATATATAATTATATTAATATAATATAATATAATTTGTAATTATAATATAATTAAATCAGTTCTACCCAATAATATACAGTATTGGGTGGAACTGAGTTAATTATATTAATCCGGCCCTCTAAAACCATCCCAATATCTCACGTGGCCCCATGGCAAAATTAATTGCCCACCCCTGTGCTAGCACATGAACTGTTACCCTAGCTCAGCTCCAATGTGCATGTGTGTGCCGGCTAGCTGACTTTCAGCTCACCTGGAGCCTCTGGGAGGGCATTTTCTGCTTCCGGAGAGATGGGGGAGGGCATTTTTGCCTCTGGAGTCTGGGGAGGGTGAGTTTGGAAAATGGCCTATTTTAAACCTCCAGAGGGCCTCTGGGGGGGGGGGCAGGGTAGGCCATTTTTGCCATACCCTGGCATTTAATTATGGGTGTGGGTACTCCTGCCTGCACGATAGCACATGCACATGCGCTTTCGGCACCTGAGGAAAAAAAGGTTTGCCATCACTGGACTAGGCCAAGGTCCCTTCCAACTCTGTTATTCTGTACTATATAGTGCTAAAATAAAATAAAGGGAACACTCAAATAACACATCCTAGATCTGAATGAATGAAATATTATCATTGAATACTTTGTTCTGTACAAAGTTGAATGTGCACAGAAAGAAAAAGTGAAGAATAACAAAAAAGAAACAAGAAAAATAAAGACATTTGAAAAGTCCTTCGGGATTGGGCTGCATAGAAGTCGAATTAGATAGATGGATGGATGGATGGATGGATGGATGGATGGATGGATGGATGGATGGATAGATAAGCAAGCTATTTCCAATCTTTTTGCAATAGATACAGACATAGTGATTACCATTCCACCCTTCCATATTGTATATCACAGTTCCCTGTTTCCTATAAACAAGTTTTCAGGCAATACTTTCCAAGATGAGCAGTTCATTTATTCATTTTCAGTCAAAAGTCTATGACAAGTTTCCAGATCTTTTTTTTTAACCAGTAGCTAAATTTTCTTTCTTAATCAAACAATTTAGCCATTTAACACATCCTAGATCTGAATGAATGAAATATTCTCATTGAATACTTTGTCCTGTACAAAGTTGAATGTGCAAAACAGCATGTGAAATTGATGGTCAAGGAGTTTTGCTTTCTAAGTGGACAGTTTGATTTCACAGATGTTTGATTTACTTGGAGCTATATTGTATTGTTTAAGTGTTCCCTTTATTTTTTTTTGAGCAGTGTTAAATCCTTGCAGGAATGAAGGACTGCAATCTTGTAGTAAGTAACAGTTCTTTATTAACGAGGAGTAACGGTTTACAGAACTAAACAAAGACAAACATGGCCGTGCCTGCAGCTATATATATGCCGGGCTGCCAGGCTGAGCCAACCAATCACCTTGCAGTATTTTCCCGGCCAAGGAATATGGGGCGGGTACAAGGCCTAACTGTCCTCTGGACACAACCAGTGTATAAACTTCTGGTAGATGTGGAGCATTCTCTGCTCTCTTCTTATAGCTGATCTACCAATGGAACAATATGAGAAATAGTGAGAATTCTCGTGCCTCTTTTTTTTGGATCATGGTGTACTTCCAGCAGGTTTATGACATTTTCCTAATGTGTTAATCTGCAAACTACAAAGAAAATAGTTCATGGCAAATTATTTATACAGAAGAACAGAGCAGACATGCCCAGAGATTTCATTACGATTAAAGTAATATTCTCCATGACAACGGATGTTGTTTTCTTCCCTCAGACTATAGCAAAAAGGACAAATAAAGCCAGAGAATAGATAGTGAAATCTTCACCATCTTTCAGAGCATGCTGTTTGTTTCCCAAAGCCTTTTTTTTTTGATAACCCAAAATAAGAAGGCCTTAGGTAGCGTACATCCCATGCATGCCACTAATAAAATGCATATCGTGTTTTTATTGGATGCTGTTCCTCTAAATCTCAGACATGTTTGTTTTTAGGATCTCAGTAAAGTGACCCAAAATGTAAAGCTATTTTTTCCTGCCTTCATAGCCCTGTTTCTTCTTTTTTGAATTACAATTCCCCCCAGAAGGTTAAATATTATTCTTTTCATATTAGCACCAGTACTCTGGAGCAGTGTTTCCCAACCTTGACAACTTGGAGATATTTGGACTTCAATTCCCAGAATTCCCCAGCCAGCGAATGCTGGCTGGGGAATTCTGGGAGTTGAAGTCCAGATATCTTCAAGTTGCCAAGGTTGGGAAACACTGCTCTAGAGACTTTATCAATAACACTTAGACTTATATAGTGCTTCACAGTACTTCACAGCCTTCTCTAACATAGAAGATTGACGGCAGAAAAAGACCTCCTGGTCCATCTAGTCTGCCCTTATACTATTTCCTGTATTTTATCTTAGGATGGATATATGTTTATCCCAAGCATGTTTAAATTCAGTTACTGTGGATTTACCAACCACGTCTGCTGGAACCTTGTTCCAAGCCGCCCCGAGTCTTCGGAGAGGGGCGGCATACAAATCTAAGTAATAAATAAATAAAAATAATAAATCTACTACTCTTTCAGTAAAAAGCATTTACTACTCTTTCAGTAATGGCAGTGGGAATTCTCAAAGTTTATATTGCAATGGAAAAGACCAAGAATTATATGCAGGCTACTTTAAAATACTAAAGAAAGAGAGGGTCTGGGTCTACCAGGTTTGAAATTGTATTTTGATGCCTGCTGTTTGGTCTGGTTATGAGAATGGGTGAACCTTCTAAATAAGAGGCTCCTAGACTTAGACGGTCATGAATTAAAATTTGATTGGCACAGTTACTTTATGCTACGACAATGTTAGAGTAATTGTTGACTTCAACTATCATTTTGTCAGGCAGGCTATATTATGAGAGTTTGGAGTAAATATAAAACACGGTTTCCCACAAAGGAAGCTTTTTTATAGAAAAGAAATGGTGACAAGACAAGACCGAACTGGTGGAGTTATGGTAAAATAATATCTTTTAAAAGGGGACCCTACTCTCAAATGTAAGGAAGAGCTAGAATCAGAAGGTCATGTTTGCCATTGGTTTACATATTTACAATTGAAAGAAAGATTTAAATCATATAAAAATAACCATTAGTTAAAAATGAGTTGGAAACTCTACTGTGTGGTAGTTATAAACATATTATTACTAAAGTCTATAAAGTGTTATTGAATTTAAATCTGGAAAATGAATGAGTAAAGGATCATATGATTCAGTGGACAAGGGATTTTGAATAAAATGTAATTCTCAAACAGTGGGAGAATATGTGGAATAAAGGTTTAAAGTTTAATATAATTTAAAAGAGAATTCCTACAAGATGATGTATGATTGGTATTTTACTCCAGATAAATTGTCAAGAATGCATAAAGGTACATCAAATAAATGCTGAAACATAAATGTAAAAAGGGGACTTTTTATCATCTATGGTGGAAGTGTGCTAAAACAAAGAAATATTGGAGTAGTATCCATATCTTAAAACAGAAAATTATTAAAATGAATATAGAAAGAAAACCGGTGACATTTTTGGAGGGGTTAATGGAAGAAGACTTGGGGAAAAAATGGTCAGAACTCTCGTGTTATATATGTTGATGGCAGCAAGAGTACTCTATGCACAGAAATAGAAGATCACCTTAATTCTCACAATGGATGAATGGCTTCAAACACTGATGGAGTTACTGTATTCAAATTCAAACATTTATTGTCAATGCACAACCTGTGTACAATGAGATGGATGAGCATCCCTAAGTGCAACAACCCCGTAGACACAAAATACATCTCAATAACTCATAAGTGAAGAAAGGCAATCCCAACCTAGTAAATCAACCTAATCTCTCTCTCTCTCTCTCTCTCTCTCTCTCTCTCTCTCTCTCTCTCTCTCTCTCTCTCTCTCTCTCTCTCTCTCTCTCAACACTTGGGTCCCTAACCCCTGGTCTGTGGACCAGGGGAATCTGGAACATGCCAGAAACTGGGTTGCATAAACAAGCGTAGCCCTATCCGCGGGATGCAGTCAGCATGTGAAACCACACCCCTTCCTGTCTACGGAATAACCTTTCTCCAAGGAACAAACTTCCAGCAGACGTGGTTGGCAAATCCACAGTAACTGAATTTACACATGCCTGGGATAAACATATATCCATCCTAAGATAAAACACAAAAAATAGTATAAGGGCAGACTAGATGGACCATGAGGTCTTTTTCTGCCATCAGACTTCTATGTTTCTACGTAACTGATCCCTGCTGCCCAAAGGATTGGGGACCACTGCATTAACATATGCATCCCAATTTAAGTTCATTAAGTTGTAGAATTAATATTATACAGACTGAAAAGTTGCAAAGTAAACCAGCAACTGAATTGCTATGAATCTCTTACTGCAAAGAGTTACCACAACCTTGAAGCCTATAATGTAACAATGTTCTTGCCGGTATGATTTGTCTAGTTCCCAGACCCATAGATTGCAAGAAACTGTACTTTGATCAGGATTGTGAAAAATATTTTTAAACTGCAATACTGAAAGCATTCAATGACAGACAGAGGAGTTATCACAATAATCTGTTTGTAAGGCATATTTTGAATAATTATGGGTCTGTGAGAAAATGTTGCTCATTTTCCAGCCCAAGGGCATTCACATTCAGCATTCTAGCCAGCCAGCTTCAGGCCATTCACTTCTGATCCTCTTTCCATTTTGTCTTTCCACAATTACTTGGATAATCATATTTGGCATTCATCAGTCTGTGGCTGATTGTTTGGGAGGAGAGGGAGTTGATGCTTTCTGATTCGTTTTTTTATTTTTAACGTGTTATATGACATATTATCAAAGAATTCAGCTGTCAATAATATCACTCCCCCCCCCAAAGTAGATGTGTCAACATATTTCTCACTAGCAGTATGGCATCCAAATACTTCTAAAAATATCCTGATCAGTGGCAAAAGGGTAACACCATATTCCAAATAATTTATTTATTAGTTTGTTTATTTATTTATTCATTCATTCACTCATTCATTAAATTCATATGGTTGCCCATCTCAAGAAAAAGTGTATCTTTGAGATATATAAAAGACCATAAAATCAGTTAACATATGAACACAATTATTATTTTTAAAAATTACAAAGTCTAAGAGAAAACAGAAGATGCTAACAACAATAGATATATTATCAAAGTATTATCAAAGCTATATGACTTTTTTAAAAATATATCTCCGGTGATCTCCAAGACAAATTCCTTGTGTGTCCAATCACATTCTATTCTATTCTATTCTATTCCCCAGCATGGAATTTGCCTTTTTTTACAAATGTCTAAGTTCACCAAAGTATGGAAAGCTAAGTTGCCTTTCTTTTTTCTGTTTCAAAATTGTGTGGTCCTGGGAATTTTTTGCAAAAATTAATTAACGATTGCATGTTTCATACTAAAAAGTATTAATCTAAACAAACACCCAGTGGTGACTTTATTTTGTTAGAAATAAAATGGATGTGTAGAAATAAATAATGATAAAGAAAATGGTGTAAGAATATAAAAACAATACTGCTGATTCCAAAAGATGAGAGAGAGAGAAGGAAAGGGGGGAAGAGGTTCAGATAAGGGACAAGGACTAGAAAGAATACTGAAAGACCTCAGCTGCAAATATGTCCAAAGTGAATTTATGTCTTTAAAAAAGAGGTGAAGACATTGAAGTGATGTGACAGCTCAATGTAGTACGAAGAAAATATTTTTTTTAAAACAACTTCTCTGTATTTTCGTTCAAAATCTCATAAGATTTAACAGGATCTACTTTGTATTTGCACAGCCCCATCTTTTTCTGTTTTTGTTGAACACCTCACTGAACAGGTGTTTTAGCAAATAAAATATAAAAAATCCCCATAGATGGCTTTTAATCCATATGCTTTCAAAGCCCTTTTACAACATTTCTTAACTAATTTAGAATATACAACGGTTTCCATTCTCATCTCTACTTTTTGGATTCTTATGGAGTCATTTCAGCCTGTTCTCCATCAGGAACAAACAGCATCATCAAAACATTTGAGGAAAGATTTTTTTAAAAAAATAAAAGATGTTTAAGAACAAATGTTAACCTGAAGTGTCCTTTAACAGTATTAAGCAATGGTTTGTCTCTTGTTTTGTTTATTTTCCAATTCTATTCCATTGAAATGAACCAGCAGTAATTGAACATTTATATGCAAAAGACCAGATTTTGCAGTTTCTCATTTTTTAGCTGCTTTGTTATATCTTCCTGGATAATATGAAAACTCTCTGAGAATGTTTGCTTTCAAGGAAAATGAACATATATCAAGTGAAAAGCAAAGAACACATTCAGAATAAAAAAAGTAACTGCTATCTTCTTTAATCGTTCTTCATCTACAAAAAATACTTTTCTGCATTTGAAGAAATTGCTATAGCATTACATAAAGGCATATACAGTGGTACCTCTGCTTAAGAATGCCTCTACTTAAGAACTTTTCTAGATAAGATTTTTTTGCCTCTTCTTAAGAACAATTTTCTACTTAAGAACCTGAGCTCAGAAAAATTTCCCAGGAAATTCGAGAGCGGCATGAAAGCCTGGCCAGTTTCCTGCTACCCCCCCCCCCCGGGGTTTCTCTCTCTGGCGCATTGTATGGGAGGCAGCCTCTCGCTGGGTGTATGGGAGGCGTGTGCTCCTCCTCGCCACCTCAGAGTCCCTCTTTTTTTTTAAGCCTTAAAGTTTGGGATTTTTTTGATTCCCCTCCCCTCACCTTCTTCCTTCAGCAGCAACTGTCCTCCTCCTCTTCTTCCTCCTCCTCCTTCCACCCAAATTCCGAGCTTTTATTTCTTTCCTAATGGGTTTGCTTGCATTATTTGCTTTTACATTGATGCCTATGGGAAAAAATTGCTTCTACTTACAAACTTTTCTACTTAAGAACCTGGTCACGGAATGAATTAAGTTCTTAAGTAGAGGCACCACTGTACTGTATATACCCTTAACACACTTTCTAATGAATTTTTTTCCAAGGGAGGTTAGTCTTTACTCTTTATTATATTTAAATAATATATGGTTGTATTCCATTTCCATGGAATGTTACTGTTTGTTGCTTTAAAAAAAACCCCACTCCCATTTTGATTGTTTTGATATACAGTATAAGGAGAATTTAATTTAAAATAATTGGTATGCTTTCTTGAGTTTACATTGGACAGAGGACTGATCAGATCAGATTAACAGAGTTGGAAGGGACCTTGCAGGCAGTGAAGGGCTACCAAATTTTTTACTATCACACTGTGGCTTATGCAGGATTTTCTTTCAACGTCTTTCAGTGCAAATTGGGTGCTCTGGGGTGGAGCTCCATTTTTGCTACTCCACTGTGTGTCCCCCCATCCAGGAAGTAGCCCAAGCCTGCTTGCAGGTCATCTAGTCTAATCCCCTGTGCCCAAGCAGAGAGATCCTTTACTCTACCTAGGATCGAACTCACAACCTCCTCATTATGAGGTAAGAGCCGGGGTGGCGCAGCAGGTAGAGTGCTGTACTGCAGGCCACTAAAGCTGACTATAGATCTGAACGTCAGCTGTTCAAATCTCATCACCGGCTCAAGGTTGACTCAGCCTTCCATCCTTCCTAGGTGGGTAAAATGAGGACCCGGATTGTGGGGGCAATAGCCTAACTCTGTTAAAAAGTGCTATTGCTAACATATTGTAAGGCACCCTGAGTCTAAGGAGAAGGGCAGCATGAAAATCGAATAAATAAATAAATAAAATAAATAAGAGCTCCTCCTAAGCCACAGCAGCTGGGTTGAAATAGATGAATGGCAACACCATGAAAATCTGCTAAACATGTTTCTTAGGGTCAAGGTTTAACTACAATATACAAGTACAGTGATCCCTCGATTAGTGGGGGGGTTACGTTCCAAGACCTCCCGCACTAATCGATTTTCCGTGGTATAGTGGTGCAAAAGTAAAAACACCATCTGCGCATGCGCACCCTTTTTCCATGGCCGCGCATGCGCAGATGGTGGAGCCGGGGAGCGACAAAAGTGCGGAGGCTGGCAATGGTTGTTTTTAATGTCGGCCACCCACCCAGCGCCTCCAGCCTCCTCGCCGCTACCCCCCGTCTGCCCGATTCGCCCCTCTCACCGGCTTTCTTGGGGCACGAGTCCTCTTGCAGCAGCGCTGGCGGCAACAGCTTCTCGGCGTTTAGAATGCCCGCCTCCTTCCCTCCTTCCTTCCCTCCCTCCTTCCTTCCCTCCTTCCTTCCCTCCCTCCTTCCCTCCCTCCTTCCCTCCCTCCTTCCCTCCCTCCTTCCCTCCCTCCCTCCTTCCCTCCCTCCCTCCTTCCTTCCCTCTCTCCCTCCTTCCTTCCCTCCTTCCTTCCCTCCCTCCTTCCTTCCCTCCCTCCTTCCCTCCCCCTTCCCTCCCTCCTTCCTTCCCTCCCTCCTTCCTTCCCTCCTTCCTTCCCTCCCTCCTTCCCTCCCTCCTTCCTTCCCTCCCTCCTTCCCTCCCTCCTTCCTTTCTTAAAAAGCACTTAAACAATGACAGAATAAAAAACCCCAGCCCTCACCTGTGTTTGAATTTCATTCACTCAGTCATTCATTCATTCTTCTGTATGCCATTCAAGTTCCAACAGTTCCAAAGCTTTTTTTTTGCGATTGCAAAGCTGATTGGCCGAGATTTCGGCCAATCAGCAATGGCCGACGTCAGTTTGGTGATGACGTATGACGTCATCGGGCGGGAAAAATCGTGGTGTAGAAAAAAAAACGTGGACTATTTTTAAATGTATTATTTTTTGAAAAACCGTGGTACAGTGATCCCTCGAGTTTCGCGATCTCGAGTATTGCGAAATGCTATATCGCGAGTTTTCAACCCGGAAGTAAACAACACCATCTGCGCATGCGTGCCTTTTTTTCTATGGCCACGCATGCGTAGATGGTGGAGTTTCCCGCCGGGCAGATAAGCTGCTGGGCGGCTTCCCTGGGTCTTCCCCCTCTTGCCCCGGTAAGACCCCAGCGGCGGCGCGAGCAACGGCGTGGGCGGGCGGGCGGCACGCGCGGGGACACCCCAGCTCCGCTTCCCAGCTGGGAAGCAGCCCCAGCAACGCGCGCGCGCTTGGGGAAACCCCAGCTCCGCTTTCCAGCTGGGAAGCCGCCCCAGCAACGCGCGCGCGCTTGGGGACATCCCAGCTCCGCTTCCCAGCTGGGAAGCGGCCCCAGCAACGGCATGGGCGGGCGGGCGGTGTGCGCGCGCTTGGGGACATCCCAGCTCCGCTTCCCAGCTGGGAAGCGGCCCCAGCAATGGGGTGGGCGGGCGGGCGGCACGAGCGCGGGGAAACCCCAGGCGCGAGCAACGGGGTGGGCGGGCGAAGGGCGGGCGGCGGTGGAAGTAAAAACACCATCTGCGCATGCGCAGATGGTGTTTTTACTTCCGCACCGCTACTTCGCGAAAAATCGATCATCGCGAGGGGTCCTGGAACGGAACCCTCGCGATTATCGAGGGACCACTGTATAGCGTTTTACACTAATCGAGACCGCACTAATCGAGGGATCACTGTATCAAGGTTTAAGACCTGATACTTGTGTATTGAATTATTCTAATATGTATTAGTTTTATACCTTCCTCCCTTAGTTTATTTCTTCTTTTGTTTTCTGTGCCACCTATTACTGTGCTCGGCTATTATTTTTGTTTTATTCTTTTGTAATACATTAAAAATATTTTCTTAGAAATAATGAATGAATAAGTATTTGTTGACAGAAGGATCTTGGGTTGAAAACTTTGCAGATTAGAATCAAATTCCTTGCATTCTGTTTTAGCAGAGCTGTGCAGAATGAAAAGCAAGCCCTTCAACTTTTAATGTTTCCATAACAATCCAGAATCCTTCTGGGCAAAAGAATCAGATGACATCAGAGTTCAATCCATAATCTCTGATCCAAATTACATCAACTGGTACTGTAGAAGGCCTTGAGCTTATCTACTGAAACAATTAGCTCATATCGTTCCCATTTTCTAATTGTGGCCAATTTCCAATACTGTCCAGCATCCAAACCTACAGCTTGAAAATAAGTGACCTATATTCAAGGATCTATTAACTCTCTGTACTCTTGCCTATATAAATATGGGCCTGAAATACTATAAATGAAGGAAAAGTTTAGAGGGAAGCTGATATGAATTTTAGTAGAAGAAAGAACAGCCTAGGGACTTTTCAATTGGCGCCAGTGGTTCTCTCAAAATAAGTTTCCCATATATGCTCTTTAGTGGGAAGACAAAAAGAAATGCTAGTATCTTTATTTGCATATAATAATGAGTACTTTATTTCTCAGACCAAGTCAAATTAGTTCAGGGACACTAGAAATGTCGCAGAAGAAGCTTGCAAATATTTGCATATTTGCATATATTTGCATATGCAAATAGTAAACAAATGAAAAAAATATTTTCACCATTTATGTAAGAGGTGTAAATGCTGAAGAATTTATAAACATTTTTGTTAAGTTTAATAATGTAGCATCCAATATTAATCTGTGAGAAATAATATCAGAGGTGGGTTCCTCCTGGTTTGGACTAGTTCGCCAGAACTGGTAGCAACCCTCTGGTGATGTCACAATGATGTCATCGAAATGGATCGGTTTGTGCCAGTCCATGGGCACTGCCATCGGTTTTTTTTTAAATATTTTTTTTAATTTTGGGGGTGGATTTTTTCTTCTTCTGTGCATGCGGAAAAGCTGAGTTTCTGGCCTATACATGTGTCACCATTTTGTTTTCAGCTTTTAGAATAGAATAGAATAGAATTCTTTATTGGCCAAGTGTGATTGGACACACAAGGAATTTGTCTTTGGTGTATATGCTCTCAGTGTACATAAAAGAAAAAGATACATTTGTCAAGAATCATGAGGTACAACACTTAATGATTGTCATAGGGATCAAATAAGCAATGAGGAAACAATAAATATTAACAAAAATCTTAAGGATACAAGCAACAAATTACAGTCATATAGTCATAAGTGGGAGGAAATGGGTGATAGGAATGATGGGGAAAAACTAGTAGTAATAGTAGTGCAGACTTAGTAAATAGTTTGATAGTGTTGAGGGAAATATTTGTTTAGCAGAGTGATGACGTTCGGGGAAAAACTGTTCTTTTGTCTAGTTGTCTTGGCGTGCAGTGCTCTGTAGCCGTTGATGGGCTACCAAAAATTTTACTACCACACTGTGGGCGTGGCTTATGCATTTTGTTTCAACATCTTTCAGTGCAAATTGTGTGTTCTGGGTTGGAGCTCCATTTTCACTACCCCACTGAGTTCCAACCAGAACCAAACCAGACAATTATAGAGGTGAAAATGACAGACTCAATGATTATTCTATAGAACTGTATCAGCAGCTTCTTGGGCAGTTTGATCTTCCTGAGCTTTAGGAGAAACTCTGAAAGAACTTTGTTGTGCTTTTTTGATGACGTTTTTGATGTCAGGTGACCATTTTAGTTCTTGAGATATTATAGAACCTTTGAAGGTCTCTACTGTTGATATTCCGTTGTCTAGTATTGTGAGAGGTGGTAGGATGGGAGGGTTTCTCCTAAAGTCTATCACAATTTCTACGGTTTTGATTGTGTTCAGTTCTAGATTGTTCCGGTCGCACCACAACAAGGCTAGTTGTTAAACCTCCCGTCTGCATGCAGTTTCATCGTTGTCACAAATGAGTCTGATCACAGTTGTATCGTCTGCAAACTTCAGTAGTTTAACAGATGGATCGTTTGAGATAAAGTCATTGGTGTATAGCTAGAAGACAAATGGTGAGAATACACAGTCTTGGGGGGTGGGGCTGTGCTAATTGTACAGGTATCTGATGTGATTTTGCCTAGCTTCACCTGTTGCTTCCTGTCTGTTAAGAATTCTTTTTTTTAAAAGAATTTGGGTTTTTTTGCACTGCCCACATGTGCCAATGAGGTGCAGGAGAAAGCAAACTGGCAGCGAGGTAAGTTTACCCCTGAATAATATGTTATTAAAATGCTCATTATTAATTAGTGTGACTAAATTTTATTTGGGAGACTAGAATAATAGGATTAGTTTATTCAATTGCTGAGAAATTAGTCCCAGGCTTCTGGAGAAAGTAAGGGCAGACTAAAGAGCTAGTAGGTACACTGGTCTCTTCAAAACCACTCTAGACAAGGAAAGGACTTAAGATTGCCCACAAATGCCCCAGATAGCAGTCTCTGGTTGATTTAGAATGCTGGCAGATGAGGAAATCATTTATTATTATTATTATTATTATTATTATTATTATTATTATTTTGTTCAAACTGTGGTCCATACTTTTGAAAAGATACTAAATTTTCATGTTTCTAGTCATTTTTGGAAATGGCTTATTAACTGTTTTTCAGCTATTTGGAACCTTTGGATCAACAAGTTTGATAACATTAGGTAGTTTTCTTCAATCCATAGTGGAAGAAATTTTAAGTGCAAGTTTAAGAAAAGAAATTTAAAAGTATTTTGGGAATAAACACTGAAAAAGTGATTAAAACTTTAGATTTTAGAAACTTACAAATGAACTAAGGTTCCAGATCAATTTTAAATAAAAAATTGTATTTTATTATTTTTGAGAGAAAATGCTTTTGTTTTACATTTCTTTTTTTTAAATAAGATTTAAAAAATTGGACACTAGAGGGAATTAAAGATTGCAATTAAAGAATACATATACTTACAATTAGAGAATGAAGAAAAATATTCTAACATTCAACACATAGAGGTATGTTTGGAATTAATGTTAATAATGTCGGCAGACACAACTTTCTTTATGAAAAGTGTTGTATCCTTGTAAATACTTTGTTCCTTTTGAAAACGCTGTCTGAGCTGGAAACAGGAAGTCGCTCCTGATTGGCTCAGACGCGGGCTGCTCTCTTTTGGCGGGAGACGCAAATGTATAAAAAGAGCGGTTTCTCCCCAGGTAGAGCAGACGTATTCCGCTGATTGTCACTTCTCCTTTTAAGAGCTGAATAAAGGAACCGTCTTTACTTAGCCTGTCTCTGGACTCTTCACTGGCGACGACGGACGGAAGAACCACGCGTGCAAAATGAACAACCTTCAAATCGGCCGGGCTCCTGAGTTCTTTGATCCGGAGAAATCCTCCTGGGACGCCTACATAGCCAAGTTCGAGATCTTCCTCGAAGCCGCGGGAATAAGGGACGCCGACGCCGAACGAAAGCGGGCAATCTTCCTGAACTATTGCGGCCCAGAAATATTCGATCTCGCCCAGACTCTCACCGATCCGCTCCCAGCCAAATCAGTCGCTTGGGACGTCCTGCAAACCAAGCTCGCGAGCCATTTCAAGCCTACGAAACCAGCCGTCGTTTTCCGGCACCAGTTTTCAAGAATGGCCCAGCTCGAATCCGAATCCATTAATCAGTTCGCTACGCGTCTTTGAACGGTGCTTTCAAAATGCAAGTTTGATAGCCCGGAAGCTCGCCTCACTGATGCCTTAATTTTTGGCATGAGAAATGCCATGGTCCGGAACAAGCTCCTCACCGAAGACGAGCCGTCTCTCCAGGCAGTAATCAAGCTGGCACAAACCACAGAGGTCGCCAACGCTGCTGCCAAAGAGCTGAAGGAGCACGACAAGCGAGAAGTCATCGCCAAGATCGACTCCACGTTTTCCCGCGCTGAGGCCCCAGACGACCTCAGCCCACCAGCCCTCAACGAGGACAGCTGTTTCCTGCTGCAACAGGACCAACCAAGACAACCCAGATACCCTTGCCCCGTCGCCCCCTGCGCCGGCTGCCGAGGAAACCATCCGCGCCAACACTGCCCCTTCCGGGACGCCATTTGCCGCCGCTGCAACCGACGCGGCCATATCGCCGAAGCCTGCAGAGCACCTTTACCTGAGGAATCTTTCTCCACTCCTCGTCCTCCTTGTTTCCGGACTCAAACACCTCAACCGCGCGAAAACCGGTTTCCCCGGTTTTTCGGCCGCAAGAACTACTCAACCGCTAACCGCAACTACTCAAGAGGTAACAATCAATTTTCCATGAATAGCACGGCAACAAAAAATGGGGGCAAGATTGTAATCTCACTGCTCCTAAACAACAAGCCATGCTCTATGGAACTTGATACGGGGTCTAAATACACCATTATGCCGTGGGAAAAGCTTATAATGTACATGCCTAGCCTCTCAAAGTCTGACCTTTTACAAACCTCATTGGTAATTAGAGATTTTCAAGGGGGAATAATACCTGTTCTAGGCCAAGTGAATGTACCTGTTATGTTTAAGACTGTTAAATGTACCCTTCCTATGATTGTTGTTACAGGGGCTAGACACTCTCTCCTGGGTTTGGCTTGGATGGAACCATTGGGAATTGAAATTTCTGGTATATGTACTGTTAACTCTGATAGCATGCCTAACTTCTTACAGGAATTCCCAGAAGTGTTTAGCCCCACCTTGGGATCGTATAAAGGGCCCCCTATCTCCTTTTCTATTGACCCCAAGGTCCCTCCTGTCCGGCTCAAACCTCGCAGGGTACCCCTCCCGCTCCTTCCCAAGCTTGACCTACAGCTAGATAAGCTCATAAGCCAGGGCATTTTAGTTCCTGTAGAGCAGGGGCCATGGGAAACACCCATAGTTACGCCTCTTAAACCGGATGGCTCTTTGAGGGTTTGCGCTGACTATAAGTCTACGCTCAACAAAGCCCTCCAACATCACCCTTACCCCATTCCAGTGGTACAACAGCTCCTTCACTCCCTGGGGGAAGGGAAAGTGTTCGCAAAAATCGATTTAGCCCAAGCTTACCAGCAACTCCCTGTCGATGAACCAACAGCACTCGCACAGACAATTGTCACCCACAGGGGTGCATTTAAATGTACCAGATTACAATTTGGGGTAAGCATAGCTCCCGGGATTTTTCAAAGCATAATGGAACGTTTGTTGTCAGGAATTAAAGGGACCATTCCCTATTTTGATGACATTTTAATTTTAGGAGAAAACCAATCTCAACTCAACAGAAGAATAAAAGAAGTATTACATAGACTACAAGATAAAGGGTTAAGAATCAAACCTGACAAATGTGTGTGGGGAACCAACAGTGTAGAATTCTTAGGATATAGAATCGATGGGGAAGGCATACACCCCACTACTGAAAAATTAAAAGCCATCAGGGAAGCCCTAGAGCCACAGAATAGAACAGAATTGCAGGCATTCTTAGGCCTTCTAAACTTTTACTCTGTCTTTTTAAAACAGAAGGCAACAGCAGCAGAGCCTCTACACCGGCTACTTCAGAAAGGAACCCTTTGGACATGGGGGAGAACTGAGCACAAAGCTTTCTTACAAATAAAGCAGTTATTAACTTCCGCAAGTGTAGTAGTCCAGTATAGCACTTTACTACCCGTCAGGCTTACGTGCGATGCATCCCCATATGGCGTGGGAGGGGTCTTGGCACATGTGTTGCCAAATAATACAGAAGCCCCAATTGCTTTCTTTTCAAGGACAATGACCAATACGGAGAGAAATTACAGCCAACTAGATAAGGAGGCTCTAGCGTTAGTGGCCGGGGTGAAGAAGTTTCATAATTATCTCTTTGGCAGGAGTTTTGAATTGGTTACCGACCACAAGCCTTTACTAGGCCTCTTAGCCCCCAACAAACCAACTCCCCCATTTATGTCTCCAAGATTAATCAGGTGGGCCTTGTTCCTCTCAGGATACCAGTACACACAAAGGGGGTAAAACCATCAACCACGCAGATGGTCTCAGTAGGTGCCCAATGGCAGAGTTAGTAGAGGACCCTGCCCCATCTGCTGATGTTTTAATGATAGAGCTCAAAGATAACCCACTAACAACAGCAAGGGAGGTGGCTGCACACACGCAGCAAGACCCAATTTTGAAAAAGGTGGTAAACTGTGTACTTAAGGGGTGGCAGAATGACTCTGTAGAATCTGATTTAAGTGATTTTAAAACCAAAAGATTGGAATTGTCATATGTTAAAGGTTGCCTGTTGTGGGGTGATCGAGTAATCATTCCTGAGAGTCTAAAAACCAAAGTACTCACAATGTTACATGTGGGCCATCCTGGTATTGTCAGGATGAAGGGCCTAGCTAGGGGGCACTTATGGTGGCCAGGTCTGGATACTGATATTGAAAAGTGGGTAGCCAAGTGTGATCCATGCGAAGAGTCTCGGCCTAACCCCCCCCCCCCAAAACAACTCCAGCAGAGTGGGAACAACCTGCAGGGCCTTGGTCCAGGGTCCATATTGATTTTGCAGGGCCAGTGGGGTCACAATATTTCTTAATAGTGGTAGATGAATTTTCCAAGTGGGTGGAAATCATTGCAATGAATAATATAACCACGAGTGCCACAATTAAGGTTCTGCGCCATTTGTTTGCCACCCATGGCTGTCCTGACATCTTAGTGTCAGACAATGGACCCCAATTGACAGCCAGGCAATTTGAATTATTTTTAGATAACTTGGGGGTCAGACATGCTCTCATCTCACCTTACTCGCCCTGGGCTAATGGTTTGGCAGAACGATACGATCGGGTGGCAAAAGAGGCATTGCGCAGGTCAGGCCCTGGAGATGTACAACAGCATCTGGACCAATTTTTGTTAACACAACATATTACACCAAATTCCCACACACACATAAGCCCTGCTGAAATACTAATGGGAAGGAAACTTAGGTCCCCACTGGATAGGTTACACCCAAGGTTTTGTACTCATAATCCTATGTATGTGAACCCTGAAAGACAATTGTATTTGGGTCAAAGTGTTTTTGCAAAGAATTTTGATGGGGGTTTGAATTGGATGAAGGGAATAATTGTACAACAAACTGCTCCTAAAACATACATTGTAAAATTGGATGATGGTCGAATGTGGAAGCGGCACATTGACCATGTACAAAAGCGCATTGAAACCTCCCCTGAACAAACCGCTAAAACAGACTCTCCCACTCTAATAGACTGTAACGCGCAACCCGCATTAATGGACATTCAAATGGACTTATCCAGTCAGGAAGGGTCCTCCAGTGACGCCGAGCCATCTTCATCCTCAGAGGTCGGTGTTGTGCCTGCCCAATCGACTCAGCGGGCCGGAGCCCAAACTAGGCCCCAGCCGCACTGGGGAAGTACAGGCAAACCGACCTCCACCGTTGGAAGCGAGGACTCAAATGAACTGCGCAGGTCGGAGCGAGCCCTGCGAAGACCGAGCAGATTGGAGGACTTCGTCACGTGGCTTTCTTGAGTGATGTATTCTGACTAAGGAGGGAGGGGTGTTGTATCCTTGTAAATAGTTTGTTCCTTTTGAAAACGCTGTCTGAGCTGGAAACAGGAAGTCGCTCCTGATTGGCTGCTCTCTTTTGGCGGGAGCCGCAAATGTATAAAAAGAGCGGTTTCTCCCCAGGTAGAGCAGACGTGTTCCGCTGATTGTCACTTCTCCTTTTAAGAGTTGAATAAAGGAACCGTCTTTACTTAGCCTGTCTCTGGACTCTTCAAAAAGAGAGAGACTTAAAGAGGTAGTAGCAGAGGAACAGCTTTTACCTGAGAATATCAAAATTGAGTGTAAAGTGGATTTACAAATGACGGGCTATAAGAATGACATGAAAAAAAGACATTTCACTGTCTTTTTGCATTACACTTATACATAAAAAAACTGCTGGTGTTTTAATAATTAAAATGAATATACGAACAATGAACCAACAGAGTGACCTTGGCAATTTTCCCATAGTAGATTGGGATTGTTAACATTTTGTTGCTATTTCTGGTAACCCTTAATTGGTTTTTGGTTGATATCAGGGCTGAAATGACAATGCATCATAGATTTCTTTATAAACGAGGAAGAAATTGGATGAAGAGAAATTTGTAGTAATTTAAGACAAGGGGATAAATTACAAAAATTGTTTACACATATTGTAATGAAAGTGGGAAATGACTTCTTTATATATTTCTTTTATTTTTTCTTTACAATATTCTTACTTTCCTTTCTTCTTCTCTTTCTTTTATCCCCATTGTCCTTTTTTGCACTTTTTTCTTTGATTTCTTCTCTTTTTTTTGCAATTTAATCTTTAATAAGATTTCTATTATATATATGTATACCCTTAAACATATACCCTTATGCAGATACACAAGTATACCCTGAGAAGTCACTCCACTGAGTAGAAATAAGCATATGGCAGACTGAAATCAATTCCTTTTGACTTTAAAAGAAAATTTGAAAATCAATCTAAAATCCTTTAGACTTCTTGCTGAGCACATACCAGGAGAAGTAATTAAGACGAGATGCAGTGACCAGTCATGTGTCTCCTAATCACAACACTTCAGACAGATGCACTGCTGCAAACACTACAGTTTAGGAAAGAAATTAAGAGTTCTCATGGCTATTAAAATACTGTAACAGCAAGAGTCCGTGTAGGAAAAGACAGTGTAATTAATTCACACAACATGTTTTGCAATATAATATTTACAAATTTGCTTAATCAAATCTTAAACTGGACTGAATTCAAACTCGGGAAGAGGAAGTTCTTGAAACAATGAACACGTCATTTTCATTTATTTATTTTTACTTTTCTTGGTGGAGGAAAAAGATGAATGGTAACAACTGTTTTTGTTCCTATAAAATGTGATGGTTACCCTCACTGGGAATCAGCAGTACTGTTATTTATTTATTTATTTGTTTATTTGTTTGTTTATTTATTTGTTTATTTATTTATTTATTTTCTATGCTGCCCAATCCTGAAGGACTCAGGGCGGTTTACAACAGTATAAAATTGCAAGTAACAATAACAATAATGACCTCACTATGACCTCACACTGCCTCTTTTTTATTTCACTTAGGGCCCATCGTAATCGTCCAGAGGAAGGCCATTCTGGTTTAGTTTTGTGATATCCTTGGCCCAAACTGATCAGTGGTCTGATTATTGCAACCAGGACATTTTCTGGTCAATAAGGGGAGGATGTGATTGGGTTATCGAAGCCCTAATCCTTTTTATCTGTGTGCAGATGCCCTTGACCAGGGGTAGGCAAAATTGGCTCTTCTGTGACATGTGGACTTCAACTCCCAGAATTCCTGAGATAGCATGATTGGCTCAGGAATTCTGGGAGTTGAAGTGCACAAGTCATAGAAGAGCCAACTTTGCCTACGCCTGCCCTTGACTATAATATAATGGTATTCTCTGTTACCCAGCTTCTTGCCTGAAATTATGTAGTCAGTAGTAATTGATTGGATGAATGCATATGACTGTACATGGGGGTTTTAATACTTCTTAGTAATTTGTATAATTCTTTTATAGCAATTTACATTTCTTGACATATTGTTGCATTTATAATGTTGTACGTCACCCTGAGTCGCCTCGAGAAGGGCGGCACAGAGATCCAATAAATAAGTAAATAAGTAAATAAGTAGGTAGGTAGGTAGGTAGATAGATAGATAGATAGATAGATAGATAGATAGATAGATAGATAGATAGATAGATAGATAGATAGATAGATAGATAGATAGTCTAGATCAGGGGTCTCAAACCCGGACCACTTTAAGACTTGTGGACTTCAACTCCCAGAATTCCTCAGCCAGCAAAGCTCAACACCTCACCTCAGCAAAACTGGCTGAGGAATTCTGGGGGTTGAAGTCCACAAGTCTTAAAGTGGCCTGGGTTTGAGACCTCTGGTCTAGATAAACAAATACAATGGGAATGAGGCTGTAGGGTTACTTTCACTTTAAGAAGCTGGTTAAGAAGCTGCCTATATAAAGGAAGCCATTAGAGGGCGTTTCCATTCCCCTCATGTTCTCTCTAATATATTTTC
This sequence comes from Erythrolamprus reginae, assembly GCF_031021105.1. Lineage (NCBI taxonomy): Eukaryota > Metazoa > Chordata > Lepidosauria > Squamata > Dipsadidae > Erythrolamprus > Erythrolamprus reginae. The sequence goes on along the minus strand of NC_091950.1, from coordinate 89,241,272 downwards.
ATTATTCTTCTCCATGTATCAGCAGCTATATTTTATTTTTATTTTTATTTATTTGTTTTGTCCAATACACAATACATATGATAAAGTTTTTAATCATGTATAAGTTTGTATATGTTTATCTGTATAAAACCCACTATTAATTATCTAAAGGCTCTGTGTGCTGTGTTTTTGCTCCTGGGTTTATATCATAATACTAATCACGCTGCCTAAACTCTGACACAAATGCTGTCTATGAAGTCCAAATGGGCTTAGTTGAAACCAAAACATATTAGACTGCAGATGTTACCCAGAGCTACAAACTCTATATACAATGGCGTACTAGGAATGAACAGATAATAAATATTAAAAAGTGAAGTATTTTCCAGTCTGTGTTAATCTCACACTAACTATTCAGGAATGCTCTGAGGCATGCAATTATTTCAGCCATTCATTCTGATTATATATTAAGTTCACGCTGAGCATATTTGTGTATTGGGAGGAGCCCCCATGAGCATAGGTGGACTTAAAAATGAAATCTTTATTCTGCCTTATTATACAAAACCAGCAGCCTTCTGTTTGCACAGGTTGTCTTGACTAATAAAGAGTGAAAACTCCTACTTGCCAAAGGTTTTTATTACTGTTCCAGTAATTACTATTCTCATATCTGAAGAAACTGTTTGGATACAAAATGAAGAGGAAGGCACTGTCACTGATTAATCAGATGACTTGGATAAAAAAAATTGTAAGAAGAATAGATGGTGTTAGCAAAACCTAATGGAGGAAAAGGACTAACAAACCTCAGGACTTAGTGTTAGGGAGTAAGGGAGAGCAGTCGTTCCTATATGAGTTATTCTATTCCCTTCCCTTCTATTCTATTCTATTCTATTCTAGAAGAAAACAGTGAAGGGAAAGTAATCATTCCAACTCCTGGAATCTCAGGTTAGCTTTCGAAAAGAAAAACACCAGACTAAGTTGGGTCTAGGATGGATACAGCTACATTCTTATCTTCTCAAGCAATTTGGCGATATGTGTGTTGGTCTTCCTGAATTACAGAAGCGTTGGGGTTAACTATACAGATAATCCTTGACTTTTCATTCTTTGAAATTACAATAGACCTCCTAAGAGCTACTTAAGACTTGTTTTTGGAGTTACAACGGCTACGCACAAACATGCACACACAATCACCTGATTGCATTTGGGTGCTTAGCAACTGGCTCACTGCAAGGACCATTTGCAGCATCTTGCAACCATGTGAACATGATTTGTGATATTTTTTGTGCCTATTTTAGCATTTACTTCCAGTTTCTGGGGAAAAAATTCCCACCTATTGGGGGAAATGGGTTTCCATTGGTCATAATTTCAAATCCAGTCACATGGTGCCCAATTTATGACCTCAATTACATACTGTCACAATTCCAGGTTCAATTATGGTCATGAATGAAGGACTATTTGTGTTAATGTTAGACTGCTAATTCTTTTAGCCCAGTATGATAAACCTACATAGCCTGGGATGCTGACCGTAGAGATGTTGCCCTCATGAACAATGTCTTGATTGTTTATTAGAAACTGGGATTATAAAATATAACCTACTGAAAATCTATCATGTAGAATTATCAACCATTAGTCAAAACTGATTGAACATTGGTGGATAATGGTCCATAGCAGCCAAACTAAAGAGGCAGATGGTAATATGAACTTAGTTATTTTAGGTAAACTTTCAGTAGCAATACTGAAAAGCTGGTAATTTTACTTATTTTTTAGTATTCTTTCCATAGTAACAAAGTTTGCCTCATGGCCATGAAAGATAATATAGTGGTACCTCTACTTACAAACTTAATTCATTCCGTGACCAGGTTCTTAAGTAGAAAAGTTTGTAAGAAGAAGCAATTTTCCCCATAGGAATCAATGTAAAAGCAAATAATGTGTGAGATCGGAAAAACCACAGGGAGGGTGGAGGCCCTGATTCCTTCCAGCAGATTCCTAAAGAGCCCCCATAAAGGCTTCTCCCCACTTTTTCCGGCCCTGTTTCCTCCCAGCAGATTCCTAGAGAGGCCCCACAGAGGCTTCTCCCCACCTTTTCCGGCCCAGTTTCCTTCCAGGAGATTCCTACAGAGGCCCCACAGAGGCTTCTCCCCACCTTTTCCGGCCCAGTTTCCTTCCAGGAGATTCCTAGAGAGGCCCCACAGAGGTTTCTCCCCTCCTTTTCCAATCCTGTTTCCTTCCAGGAGATTCCTAGAGAGGCCCCATGGAGGCTTCTCCCTGCCTTTTCTGGTTATAGTTTTGGAGGCTCGGGTTTGTAAGTTATTGAAAAGAGGCAAAAAAATCTTGAACACCCGGTTCTTATCTAGAAAAGTTCGTAAGTAGAGGCGTTCTTAGGTAGAGGTACTGTACCTATATTTTGCCTTATATGTAAATCTATTTTGCTATTTCTTCATGTAAATCCTGGAATGGTATGAACATAGCTTTCCAATTTTTATCATATGGGATTTGCCAATGTCAGAATCTATGAACAGAACTGAACATCAAAAAGGAAGTGAATGTAATCTAAAACCACAAATCCATATGCACGGGCGCTTTATAATTTATTTTAGTAATTGCAGCTACCATGGTTACCAACTGTGCACTTGGCTACTTTCAGTTGAAGAGATTTGGTGTCATGATGCTTTGCATTGTCTAGATAAATCATGTGGGAGGCTTGTAGATGTGACTAACCACCCACTTGCAGAAGGAGCAACTTTGCAGATGCTTAGTAGGTCAGATGTTACATTTCTAGATCCTTTTTACATCTGATAGATCTGTAAAGATGCAAACAAACTGAACTGAGGACAATTGACAGAAATAGGGCATATTTTGGCTCAAACCCTCAATGTATTTTTTTAAAATATATTTTTTATTGATTTTTAAAAAAAATTTTACAAAATACAGAAAACATAAAAGTGAATACCATCACTTTAGTTTGGGTTTTTCATGTTTGATAGCATTTGAATTAATTTATTATGTTTATGTCAATTTAATTCCATCCATTGTGTTCAATGATTTGAATACTTCATCGAATACCTTTAATGTTTTCGATTAATATATCAATTGAATTAATGTGTTTATTGAATACAATTGAATCCTGCAAATTCTGCAAATGTATTTGCTTTTTCCCAAGTAAATCACATTCTTTTTTCTTGAGGCAAGCTACACATTCAAATTAGCTGTAATACAAGTGTTCTGAGAAATGAATCAATAGAAGTACATTTCCTATTAATGCATATATTTCAATAGAAGTATATCTCCTATTAATAGCTTAATTTCTCAATCCAATATTTATAGTGCAGAAATATAGATCTCATTGAGTTCCAAGATGATCCAGGAAGGATAAAAGATTGCCACCTAAATCAGTAGAATTCTATTGGTATGATATTAATATTGCATAATATCAACCTACACTAATGTTACTTTTGATCCTTAAGCTCTGCATGACTTCTTGTCCTAAAGATACTGTTCAAAAGACAACTGGACTTTCTTCTTTTTTTTTTTTGAAAAAAATTCGCTTCTTACTCAAGAAGTTTCTTTAGTTCTGCAGCTTCTTCTTGGATGAGAAACAAAACGTTGTCAAGAGTCATAAGTCTTAGCAGTCATAAATGTGAAAATGGTCATAAGTCACTGTTTTTAATGCTGTTGTAATTTTGAACAATCACAAAAAAACTGCTGTAAGTTGAGGACTACCTGTATTTTACTGTGATGACAAGAAATAAAATCAATAAATTAGAATTATAGTATGGTTTGCAATTCTGAAAGCTCTAATATCTGAGAACCAGGGTTCAATTCCATAAATTGTAATGTTACATAATATAAATTCAAGATGAACCATTAAAATGAAGTTAATTATGCAAGTAACTATGATCAGTTTCTAATCTGCTAAAAGAGGAAGTGATATCTTGGAATAATACAGTACATTCCTAATTCAATTATTGAACTACCATTTAGTGAGAACAAGTCAGAATAAATGTTTTTCCTTTTTTGTGAATAATATTTATTAAAAAAATATTTCACAAAGACTTTTAAAACTACAGAAACATAGAAATAAATAAAGAAAAAGAAAAAGAAAGATTATAAAAGGATAAAAGAAAAAGTGAAGAATAACAAAAAAGAAACAAGAAAAATAAAGACATTTGAAGAGTCCTTCAGGATTGGGCGGCATAGAAGTCAAATTAGATAGATAGATAGATAAATAGATAGATAGATAGACAGACAGACAGACAGACAGACAGACAGACAGACAGACAGATAGATAGATAGATAGATTATATATATATATACAATATATATATATATATATATATATATATATATATATATATATATATATATATATAGAGAGAGAGAGAGAGAGAGAGAGAGAGAGAGAGAGAGAGAGAGAGAGAGAGAGAGAGAGAGAGAGAGAGAGAGAGAAATAAGCAAGATAAGCAAGCTATTTCCAATCTTTTTTGCAATAGATACAGACATAGCAATTTTCATTCCACCCTTCCATATTGTATATCACAGTTCCCTGTTTCCTATAAACAAGTTTTCAGGCAATACTTTCCAAGATGAGCAGTTCATTTATTCATTTTCAGTCAAAAGTCTCTGATAAGTTTCCAGATCTTTTTTTTAACCAGTAGCTAAATTTTCTTTCTTAATTAAACAATTTAGCCATTTCTGAAAACACATACATCACTCTCTAGTGCCATACCAATAGGATACTGCTCAAAAAAATAAAGGGAACACTCAAATAACACATCCTAGCTCTGAATGAATGAAATATTCTCATTGAATATCTTGTCCTGTACAAAGTTGAATGTGCACAACACCATGTGAAATTGATTGTCAATCAGTGTTGCTTCCTAAGTGGACAGTTTGATTTCACAGAAGTTTGATTTACTTGGAATTATATTGTGTTGTTCAAGGGTTCCCTTTATTTTTTTTGAGCAGTGTACATCACTTAGAAAAACATTATTTTAAATTGTAAGGCAATGTGAATTTCAGGTCTTTTTAACCACATTTTCTCCAATTTGAATATTATAATCAAAATTCTTGGCCCATTTTACCATATGGTCCTTAACTCACTGTTCCTCCATTTAAAATCTCCACAATATATATATATATATTTACAATCACTTTTACAATTCATTATTTTAATATAATTTATGTTCGAATTCTGCTTCATCACATTATATTCCTGAACTTTTTACCTATATTATCCTCTCCAGATTCCTAAGAGGTCAGTAAGGGATGTACATAAGCGCACTAGAGCGCCTTCCGTCCCATCCTATAGTCTCTCCTATATCTCGTATTTCTTCTCTACTATATCCTCTATAACCTTCATTGTGTATTATTGTGTATTGGACAAAATAAATAAATAAATAAACAAACAAACAAACAAACAAACAAAAATTAAACCTTTTCTCTGAATTGTGCCTATTAGAACCATTTTTCTGTATTTGCAAGTCTTTGTATGTTACCAATTTCTCTTTGCACGCTGTTTCTTCTTGAGCTGAAAGATATTTCCAGTCATAGCCTGGTTTATATCTATTCCGTAATTATTTATAAAATTCCTAATATAATGATTGTTAAAATCTACATGTACTTTAATTTGATCATCTCATAAGTAACTATGTCATCCAAATTTCAGACCATGAACTTCTAAATCTAAAATTCTCTTATTTCTTAGCAACAGCCATTCCTTCACCCAAACCAAACATCAGGCAGCAAAATACAATTTAAAATCAGGTAAACCCAATCCACCTCTTTTCTTTTTATCTTGGAGAATCTTATAATTAAGCCTTTTGCTCCCCTGCCATATAAATCTATATTTATTTTTTGTTTTTTGCCACAGTTTGAATGATACATTAAATAAGAACAACCTTCTATAGTAAAAAGAAATATTCCTTTTTACCACAGAAATTATTCCCAGCCATTACACTATAATTTTTCTCATCTTAATTTAATCCAATTTCATATTTTAATATGGTTATTTTAAAATAATACAAAAACATAGAAACATACTCCAAAAAAGAAAAAAAGATACTCCAAAATCAAAACCAAATCATTAAAACCAAAATCACTGGCAAATGCTCTTAGTTTATAAAATTATTTTTTGTTTAACTTTCACTACAGCAATTTTCTCTACTTGTCTTACGTCACAATTCAAAACTTCAAGAGCCAGAAGGAATAACAATGGAAAAACAAGCTGATGACCTTATCCTGCTTGCATGCAACCACAGCCCAAACATGCTGTTGTAACTACTTTTCTGTGTTTTTTCTCATGTTGTTTTTATTGTACCTCCACCCCTTGCCCAGGGCAACATTACTTCACTTTTAACTATTCTAGTGTTAAAGTACCATTTTCATAAGACTTTTTTTTTTGTGTGGCAACCTGGATTGGAAACTTAAATCAAAGATCAGTGTTCTCAATGTTCAGTGCTCAGGTTGGCAATATTTATTACACAGAAGACAGCAGAAGAAATTCAGAAAATATTATGTTTTCAGTGAGAGCTTTCCAGCTTGGCTTTTCCTCATGCCAACTGGATTTCCAAGCCAACCCTCCATTTTCAAACCTTGAACAGCCCATGTAACGATAATGGTTGGGGAGGTTTCAGGGTGAAGCAGAAAAAGAATCTGCTACTTCATAGTATATACTCCACATTGTACAGGTGATCTGTTTTTTTTTAAACACTGGTTTATGCATTTTTTGGAAGAATGTTAAAACTATATTTTAAAGTGACCTGACTTTAAAAGCTACTAGGTGCTTGATTGGAAGCTGAAAAGGGCTACATTTTCTCACTGTATTCTCATTGAGGATGCTCCTTGTTGGCTGTTAACTGGGCTACTTTTAAATAGAAGCTTGGTGCTCAGATGCAAAGCAATCCTATATGGTGAACTTTCAGGTTAAAAGGAGGCATACTGTTGTGCAGTTCATCTGTGCATGTGAAGATGACTCTTCAATCCTAGTTTGGCCACACAGAGTCTGCCACGATGGGATCACTAGAAGTCCCATTTTTGTAGCAACTGCGGATGTTATTCTGTGACGCTTCTCATGGTTTTCTATCAGTTTTTGACATTGCCTATCTTCAATGGTAGTGGAGGCTTCATAACACAGGTCTTGCCAGCAGTTCATTTCAAAAGTTATAGTTTTTAGTTCCCTTGGCTATTGTGCAGAATTTCTTCCACAGCATTTTTGCAGTGCTTTTGTGGTCTCCAGACACAAGTGTTGGTTATGACCTATAAAACCCTTCATGGCACCGGACCAACATATCTGCGAGACCGCCTTCTGCTGCATGAATCCCAGCGGCAGGTTAGGTCGCACAGAGTTGGCCTTCTCCGGGTCCCGTCGACTAAACAATGTCGGCTGGCGGGACCCAGGGGAAGAGCCTTCTCTGTGGCGGCCCCAACCTCTGGAACCAGCTCCCCCCAGAGATTAGGATTGCCCCCACCCTCCTTGCCTTTCGTAAACTCCTTAAAACCCACCTCTGTCGTCAGGCATGGGGGAACTGAGACATCTCCCCTTGCCTATGTAGTTTTATGTATGGTATGCTTGTGTGTATGATTTTTAAATAATGGGGCTTTTAGACTTTTAATGCTAGATTTGTTATTTTAGACTTTTAATATTAGATTTGTTACTGTATATTGTTTTATCACTGTTGTGAGCGCCCCGAGTCTGCGGAGAGGGGCGGCATACAAATCTAATTAATAATAATAATAATTTTAAAAGTGCACTGTAAAGCGATTGGCAAGGTACAGGATGGTCATCCATTCTAATGATGTCTAGGGTTCTGATAACCAGGAGCTCAATGCTGGTGGATTCTGCACAATCCAAGACCTCCAGGAGGAGACACAGGCTTGCCAACAAATGCTGGGAATGGAGTGGAGAGCATGCAAGTGAAATTTCTCCAGTTTTGGGATGCACCTTTGACACAGAGTCCATGGCTTACAACCATAGAGAAGGAAGGGATAACCACAGCTCTGTAAACATTTAACTTTGTGGAGTATTTTATTTTATTTTATTTTATTTTATTTTATTTTATTTTATTTTATTTTATTTTATTTTATTTTATTTTATTTTATTTTATTTTATTTTATTTTATTTTATTTTATTTTATTTTATTTTATTTTATTTTATTTTATTTTATTTTATTTTATTTTATTTTATTTTATTTTATTTTATTTTATTTTATTTTATTTATTAGATTTTTATGCCGCCCTTCTCCTTAGACTCAGGGCGGCTTACAACCTGTTAGCAATAGCCCTTTTTAACAGAGCTAGGCTATTACCCCCACAATCTGGGTCCTCATTTTACCCACCTCGGAAGGATGGAAGGCTGAGTCAACCTTGAGCGGGTGATGAGATTTGAACCGCTGACCTTCAGATCTACAGTCAGCTTCAGTGGCCTGCAGTACAGCACTCTACCTGCTGCGCCACCCCGGCTTCAGTTACAGATGCTGTGTGGCTTTAGTATTCTGCTGTGCAGCTCAGTGCCCAAGGGAGAGCATCCTGATTGAGAAGGACCATAAACTGAGATTGTGGTGTTGAAGAATTCTCTCTTCTTATGCATGTCTGCATAACGTTCCAATCTGCCACCACCAGTTCTGCATTGCTACCAATTCCTTCTGTATTTCGGATGCAAATGCTTAAACTTGTCTTTTTCTGAGACAGATAGTGGATCATTCTGCCAGTCCATGTAGGCCTTGTTCTTGTGCTGGAGGCCTGCTAAAGTGCTTTTGTGGTTTTCATCAACCCAGTCTTGATATGCTCAAGTTTTCAATTCAATATAGTTGTTACAGTCTGCACGATGTCATCTTTTAAACATCATTCAGTACTCAGAGCAGGTTTCTACAAGCAGTAGAATTTTTCATTAAGTACATCTTGGAAGCGTTGGTCTGGATCTTATAATCGGCTGATGTTGAACGACTTTCTGACAGTTCTGATTACAATATAAAAGGGCTATGTGTATGTTGAGGCCTGACCGGACCAGCCTGTGATTTGTCCAGCACTCAGCACCTCACATGGTGGGAGTGATGGTGACATCTTTAAGATCACGCTAACATACTACGATATAGTCAAGTAGGTGCCAGTGTTTGGACCTGGGATGCCTCCAAGGAGTTTTGTACTTGTTTGCACATTTGAATGTAGTGTTAATAATACACACGTTGTGGTTGGCATATTTGCTCAGAAATATCAAAACATTGTTACTTAGTTTTCTCAAGCCTTACTTCCAAATAACTTATTTATTTATTTATTTATTTATATTTATTTATTTATTTGGTTGGATTTCTATGCCGCCCTTCTCTGGAGACTCAGGGTGACTTACAAAAATATGAACAAAATGCAATACAATATAAAAATTGAAACCCAACCTAACACTAAAACTAATAATTAAAACCCCTTTAATATAACAACTTAATCCAAGTTGTCACTGTCTATTCCCTTTCAAGTATCAAAATCAATCTGATCATTCGAATCATTCAATGGTTATTGAAACGGATGTCCATGTGCCGCCTCTATGTTGGTTGAAGCAAGCAGGATTCCCTTGGGTACCATTTGTTGGGGGTCAAGGGAAAGGGAGGGTTTTGGCTTCTCTTTCTGCTCAAAATCCCCATGGACAATTGGTGGGCCACTGTGTGACACCGAATGCTGGACTTGATGGGCTTTGGCCTGATTCAGCATGGCTCTTCTGATGTTTTTATGAATAACCTGGTCCAGGTCTTCATTTGTTTTGTTTCTGCAATGTACAGTTCTGCACATGGCTCAATGCATTGTACATTATATGCAGTACAGTTGTTAGGTGATGTATTGTAGTCATTAAGTTAGTAACATGATTGTGAAGTGAATGTAGCTTCCCACTGACTTTGCTTGTCAAAAGGTTACAAAAGTTGATCATGTGACACTGGAACAATGCAACTATCATAAATATGAGTCGGTTGCTAAGCATCTAAATTTTGATCATGTGACCACGGGGATGTTGCAACAGTCATAAATGTGAAAAAAAGTCCCTTTTTTCAATGGCGTTGTAACTTTGAACAGTCTTTAAATGAACTGTTGTAATTCGAAGACTGCCAGTCTTCACAGCTATTCCTAACCTAATCCTCCACACTGTCATGGTGGATAAAGCATTTCTTACATTAGTCATTTTTGCTGCCCTGCACTTTCACCCTCCTTGGGGTAAATAGCATTTGCCTTAGTTGCTTTTTCTAGGCATTGCAATTTCACCAGCTACTGCCCTTTCTTGAGTATCACAAATGTCAATTTGGCTTTTAAAGGCTTTTAAAGGCAGTTAAAGCCTTTATTGAAGTAGTTCATCCATATACTAGGTCAGTGATGGCAAACTTTTTTTCCCCTCAGGTTCAAAAGAACGTGGCCACGCGGTATTGCATGTGCACAAGTGCCCACAGCATAATTCAATGCCTGGGGGGGGGGCGAAAACAGCTTCCCCCACTCCCTGGAGGCCTGCTGGAGGTTGGAAACAGCCTATTTCCCAACTTCTGGTGGGCCCAGTAGCCCTACATGGCATCGGACCAGAATATCTCCGGGACTGCCTTCTGCCACACGAATCCCAGTGACTGGTTAGGTCCCACAGAGTGGGCCTTCTCCGGGTCCCATTGACTAAACAATGTCATCTGGCGGGACCCAGGGGAAGAGCCTTCTCTGTGGTGGCTCCAACCCTATGGAACCAGCTCCCCCCAGAGATTAGGATTGCCCCCACCCTCCTTGCTTTTCGGAAACTCCTTAAAACCCACCTCTGCCATCAGGCATGGGGGAATTGAAACATCTCCCCCTTGCCCATGTAGTTTCTGTGTATGATTCGACTGTGTGCTTGTTTTTTATATATTGGGGTTTCTTTTGGATTTTTTAACCTAAAACTGTAATTTAGATTGCTAAATAATAGATTTGTTACTATGTATTGTTTTTTACCATTGTTGTGAGCCGCCCCGAGTCTACGGAGTGGGACGGCATATAAATCCAATAAATCTAATCTAATCTAATCATGTTTCACCTTCCCCAAGCTCCAAAGGTTTCCCTGGAGCCAGGGGAGGATAACAACACCTTCCCCCATCCCTCCAGAAGCTCTCTGAAAGCCAAATATGCCCCCCCCCAGAACCTCTGGGCAAGCCAAAAATTAGCTGGCCAGCACACACATGCAGGTTGGGGCTGAGTTAGGGCAACGGCTTGAGTGCCAGTAGATATGGCTCCGTGTGCCACAGAGGTTCGCCATCACTGTACTAGGTGAATTTTCAACATCTTTTCTTTAAAAAAAAAATATATAATCCTCAAATTGCAACACCTATAAGCAGCAATTCCTTCCAGAGATTGTTGAATGTGAAATGTAAATCACTGTTCCATGACTAGGTATGAAATGATCTTTCAGCAATTTTACAAACTCATCAAACATTTTAGACTTCGGTGAAGGAGGAATGCCGAATGCTCTTATTACAGTAAATGTCTGGGCTGCTGCAAAGGGAGACCAGATAATAGCTTGTTTTTGTTTTGGCTTTTTAAAAACTTCAAGATAAAGAGAATGCTCCCCTGAATGGGAGGTCAAGGAAGCAGGCTCACTAATGTCAAAACTCTTTAAAGTGTCTGAGTTTAGCCATTATTATTATTATTATTTTAAAGTTAGAATCTGCTTAGGTTCCAATTAGATGTTATTTTTGACTGTGTGCAAAAGCCTTGATGAATCCCCAACCAGTTTCTTGCTGATCTTTGGCAATTAATAAATCCCATCCTCACCAATGATGCTAGAGTGGGGTTTTTAAACAGCTGTCAAGATTGCTGCTGGCAAAATTAACAGAAAGACATCTGTGGATGGGTGATGTAGCAAAATTCAAGAAAGCATCTGCATCAAAATCTTTTTTATATGCATTGTGGATATATTTTACACATTTATGATTTCGCCCTGTTCCCCTGTGAAGAAGGGCACCACGCCTGACCTAGCAGCTACAGCTCTTTCAAAACTACATGTTATTAACACATAATTATCGCTTAGCATGACTAAATACCACTGTGGATAAAAGGGTTCAATCTGAACATTTCAAATATTGAAATATATTTTGCCACTCCCTGCAAAGATCCTGAGCTGATTAGACTGGCAGTTGAGTGGCATGGGTTAATACTGCGACTGCAAGAGTTGTTGTTGTGTACCTAGATACACCCACAACTTACCAACACTCCGTGTGCGGCACTGGTTACCAATTGGTCTCCAGTCACAATTCAAGGTGTTGGTTATTACCTATAAAGCCTACATGGCTTAGGATCAGACTATTTATGGGACTGTCTCCTGCCACATACCTCCCAACGACCGATTAGAGCCCACAAAGTTGGCCTTCTCCAGGTCCCGTTGACTAAGCAATGTCAGCTGGGGAAGGGCCTTCTCTGTGGCAGCCCCAGCTCTTTGGAATCAACTACCCCCCAAGGTCCGTACTGCCCCCAACCTACCGGCTTTCCATAAGGCCCTGAAGCCCTGGCTTTGCCGGCAGGCCAGGAGGTCGTAAGACTCACCTTGTTCTGTCCAAGATATGGTTCAATTGGGATGTTGGATAGTATGATTGTAGTGGGTTATTTAGGAGTTTAAAGTACTTTTAATCATTGTGTTTCTTTCTATCTATCTATCTATCTATCATCTATCTATCTATCTATCTATCTATCTATCTATCTATCTATCTATCTATCTATCTATCTATTTATTTTGTCCAATACACAATGAGGGTTTTAGTGGGTATATATACACATAGTAGAATACATGATGAAGGTTATAGAGGAGATACTCATAGTAAAATATATCTAACAAATAATAGAAAAGAAGGTATAGTAATAGAACATATCAATGAAAGAATAGAAGAAGAGATATAGGAATAGAAGAAAGGTATAGGAGATATAGGATCATGGGTCTAGACTTTGGCGGGGAGTTATAATGCCTCTTGTAAAATTAATTCAGCCTTTTGCAAATGAAAGTGCTATTGAGTGATCACTTAGCCCATCTCTGTAAAGAATTATGTAAGCTGGACTTAATCCATTGATGGCGAACCTATGGTACGGGTGCCACAGGTGACACACAGAGCCATATCTGCTGGCACATGAGTCGTTGCCCTAACTCAGCTCCAATGTGCATGTGTGTGCTGGCCAGCTGATTTTTGGCTCACACAGAGGCTCTGGGAGGGCGTTTTTGGCTTCCAGAGAGCATCCAGGGGGATGGGGGAGGGCGTTTTTAACTTTCCTTCAGCTCCAGGGTGAAATATGAGCCTACTGGGCCCACCAGAAGTTGGAAAACAGATCATTTCCAGCCTTCAGGGAGCCTCCTGGGGTGGGAGTAGCTGTTTTCACCCTCGTCAGGCATTGAATTATAGGTGTGGGCACTCGCGTATGCACAATAGCATATCTCACAGGGAAGGTATGCATATACTCTACATATGTATTTATTCCCTGCCTTTATTATTTTTATAAATAAGTCAAGACAGTGAACAATTCTTATGGAGTCTGTTTTGTGGTGCTTTTGTGAATGTTTCCAGAAATAGTGCACTGAGAGAGATATTTACATATATTTCCCCAAATGGCACATGTAAAATAATGCATTTCCATGCCTGTGAAAAGGCTTCCTAACCTAATAAGACACTACAAGGTATCTGAAAAGTACAAATTCATGAAGATGACATCTTAGGAGTTGCTCTGTTAAGATCAAAGTTCTCTTTGAAGTGAGTTAATGATTTGAACAAAATAAATAAAAGCGATCATCATTTAATAAATATGTCTACACAAAATATATTTCATAGAGTATTTTGAGACAACATTTTATGTTTTGAAATGCCAAGGGAGCAGCTCTTCTCGAAAAAATGTATTACGTCTATATTTTGGAAGTATTTTACTCCTATAAAGAAGATAAGAATACCAGATTCTTACAGTGACAATTAGAGCCACAAAAAGAATTTGGGCTACAAATGAGCTATTGCACAATTCTGCTCACAACAGGTCCTTTGATACCCCTGATGAAGAGATACCTCCACTAGAAAAAGTGACAAGGACAGGCAATGTTAGTGCCAGCTTGCTTTTTGGACTTCAGAAACAATCTCATCAAGGTTTTCGCGGACAAATAGTATGGGACTCAAAGAAAGAACCAACCTAGAAATAAGGAGAAATTTCCTGACAATTAGAACAATTAATCAGTGGAACGACTTGCCTCTAGAAGTTGTGGGTGCTTCAACTCTGGAGGTTTTTAAGACGAGATTGGACAATGATTTGTCTGAAATAATATAGAGCATAGTGATGGTGAACCTATGGCGTCCTACGTGGAGCCATATCTGAGGGCACACAAGGCTATGTCCTATGTCAATTCCAGCATGCTTGTGCATGCTTGCCAGCTGACTTTCAGCCTTCTGGAGGATGGGGGGAGGCCATTTTCACCTGTTGGGCTGTTTTTCACCCTCTCCAGGCTTCAGGAAAGCCTCTAGAGCAGAGGTTCTTAACTTTTCTAGTGCCACGACCCCTTAAAACAGTTCCTCGTGTTGTAGTGACCCCCAACCATAAATCTAGCGCCAATTCTCCCAACAGAGCTTGAGGCTGATTGGCCAGAAGGTCAGAGGGACACCCCCACTGTAAACACCTGATTGGTTGGATTGTAAAAATACATTCCGAGGCGCCAGAATAGAAACTTTAGTTCCTAACACCATGGGAAATTTGTCTTTCCCCCTGGTTTTAGGCGACCTCTGTGAAACGGCCGTTCGACCCCCATAGGGGTCCCGACCCCAAGGTTGAGAACCACTGCTCTAGAGCCTGTGGATGGCGAAAAACGGCCCCAACAGAAAGTTCAGAAACATGGGGGCAGTGGGGGGGTTTGTGTGCATGCATGAGGGGAGGCCATTGCATTATTGGTGTGGGCATGGACCATGGCACCATCGTGCTTGTGCACACTCTTTCAGCACCCGAGCAAAAAAAGTTTCACCATCACTTGTATGGTAGAGTTTCCTGCTTGAGCAGGACGTTGGACTACGAAGACCTTCAAGGTCCCTTTCAACTCTGCTAATTCTCTTATTTTGTCTGTTACCACTCAGTGCAATGATGATGTAAGAATCAGCCCAGATGAATGTAAAAACAGCCTCCCGGGAGTCGGGACCAGATCAAAAGCCTATAGTTTTTTTCCAGTGTGGTCAACCAGACATTGCAGAACATGACAGAGAGAAACATATTGTGACCATGACGGGAGGTAATAGTTAGCCATCAGTCACAGAGCTGGTCCACAGATGAAGATGAATTATAGCGATATTTGCTGACTTAATGAATTTGTCTAATCTCTTTGAAAGTTTCTAAGATGGAGGCCATGGCTATAGTTTCATAGTAACAAGTTAACTAAGTGCTATTGAGGATTGCGTTTACATTCCCCTCTGATGACTGTGCAAACCTGTTTTGGCTTTTATTTGAGGCTTTATCTTTGGTTTTTTGGAGGGGTTTGGATACTGGATTTAGATGAAAGCACATAATTGGCCTAACTGATTCTTATTTGGGATTTTCTTTCTTGCTTTGTTTTGTTTTGAATTTTTTATGATATGGTGCACCACAAGTCTCTCTTGAGGTTGAGGCAAGTTAAAAGCAATGCTCAAGCAATAAGAACAAATACATTGCTGTCTTTGATCTATTCTAAACCTTTATTGGATGAACTTAGGTTTTAATTAATCAGAAACAGGGAGGTGGAAGTTCTTATTCATTTTAATCACTCAGCATATACTTTTCCACACCTTTACATGTTCTCCTCCTATAAATGTTGCAATCTTTCCTTATAGGAGAGCTCTTTCAGCCCTTTGATCATTCTAAATGTGCATTAGTATGTCCTTTCTTGTTTATGGTTTAAACATTATCATGATGAAATTCACTAAAATTTTCCAGTTGGTTTTGGATCTATTTGTGGCTCAAACCTAAAGCATTGTTTGTGGGTTTAGCAGAGTTTTCCTTCCAGATCTTTATTGAGCATAAAACAGGTTCTGATTAATGGCTTCAGTGAGCCTTACAGCTGCCTGGAGGTTGTGATTTTTAAAGCCTTCTTTACTTGTGTGCTTCCATTCATTTTTTCCTAAATTGTGTGCTGAAGTAATTCAATTACCTTATGTATGTTTTTAGATGCAGACTAAGAGATATGAATGTAGTGTTCTTGAAATTATTTTATCTAGGGTTTTGCATCCCATCAGAAAGTTCTTTTTCCCAAATATAGGCAATCAGTAGGGTTGATTCGAGAAGAGATAGTTCAGGGAATTTATTTTATTTTATTTTATTTTATTTTATTATTTTATTTTATTTTATTTTATTTTATTTTATTTTATTTTATTTTATTTTATTTTATTTTATTTTATTTTATTTTATTTTATTTTATTTTATTTTATTTTATTTTATTTTATTTTATTTTATTTTATTTTATTTTATTTTATTTTATTTTATTTTATTTTATTTTATTTTATTTTATTTTATTTTATTTTATTTTATTTTATTTTATTTTATTTTATTTTATTTTATTTTATTTTATTTTATATTTTATTTTATTTTATTTTATTTTATTTTATTTTTTATTTCATTTCATTTCATTTCATTTCATTTCATTTCATTTCATTTCATTTCATTTCATTTTATTTTATTTTATTTTATTTTATTATTTTATTTTATTTTATGCCGCTCCAGTTTGACACACAAGACAAGAGAACCGCAAGACAGATTTATTTATTTGTTTGTTTGTTTGTTTGTTTGTTTGTTTATTCATTCATTCATTCATTCATTTGTCAAATATACAAATACATAGGAAGAAAAATAGACATATATAAGGGTAAAGTGAACTTAGAGGAAAGGATATATGAAAGAAAGAAAATATATATGATAAGTGAGAGAAAGGAAAGACAATTGGACAGGGGACGAAAGGCACACCAGTGCACTTATGTACGCCCCTTACTGGCCTCTTAGGAACCTGGAGAGGTCAATCGTGGAAAGACTAAGGGAGAAATGTTGGGAAATGGAATCATCTTGTCAATTTTCCTTTCTTCAAGGAAGAGAAAATTCTTACTTAAAAAAACAAAGCAAAAACAATTCCACAAGTTTATTTTCCCAAAGAGCTTCTGGCGGGCTGTCACAAAATGGAAAAGACTATGATTAACTGAAATGTCATTAGCATGCTATTCTTTTCAAAGGTGCCATGAACGGGGATTAAGCAATGAAAATTTGAGAACAGAAGTTCCAACTAATCTCAGCAGATTTCTGTGTTTAATCCACAGGGAGTGCTGATGGTTGGAGAAGTCAGATGCCTGTCCTTGGCAGTGTTTCTTCAAGCTTCTACCCCAAAATGCGTTAGCAGTCGGTAAAGAGAAACGGCTTTAGCAGTTTTCTGCGGGATTTTTCAGAAATGTTCATTTGGGCAGTTAGATTGGACGCTGTGACAGTGTTCTTGTTTGCTTGTCTTTCCTGAAACTTTCAGTTGTTATGATTTGTAAGGAGATCTCTGTAATGCTTGAAATCAAAAGAATTAAAATGAACTCTGTCCCATGGCAAGTGAGTGATGAATTCAAACACTTTTAATTATTTTTCATCGGAGGAGGAAAAAGCAAATTACAGTTCAGTCCATTACCCAATTATGACTAGGAATAAGTTCAAGCCACATTGCTTTACAGCAGGGCATCAGTTGTTCACTGTGATAACAACATTTTGACACATGCTGTCTGTATCTAATTTCATTCCAAGTTTTGTGAGCAATTGTCCTGCTAAATGAACAAATCCTCACATGTAGTCTTTGAGACCAAAAGTCACAGGATTCCCCCCCTCCCTCCCTTAATAAGGAGAGTCTATGCTGCCAGAACAGGACACTGACTGGATTGGAAATCCATAGTTCTGCAAAGAAAAAGGCCTCCAAGTTCAGCAGGCTAATTTACCACATCCTGAAGAAAGTGTTTGGCCATTGGCCATTCAACCTCTATCCAAAATGTATATCAAAATTTTGAAACACAAAGTCTATCTAGAAACATAGAAGTCTGACGGCAGAAAAAGACCTCATGGTCCATCTAGTCTGCCCTTATACTATTTTCTGTATTTTATCTTAGGATGGATATATGTTTATCCCAGGCATGTTTAAATTCAGTTACTGTGGATTTACCAACCACGTCTGCTGGAAGTTTGTTCCAAGGGTCTACTACTCTTTCAGTAAAATAATATTTTCTCATGTTGCTTTTGATCTTTCCCCCAACTAACTTCAGATTGTGTCTCCTTGTTCTTGTGTTCACTTTCCTATTAAAAACACTTCCCTCCTGGATCTTATTTAACCCTTTAACATATTTAAATATTTCGATCATGTCCCTCCTTTTCCTTCTGTCCTCCAGACTATACAGACTAATTCAACTTTCTTCATAGCTAGAGGTATAACAATCAGGAAGAGGGAGATTGTGATCCCGCTGTATAGAGCACTGGTGAGACCACATTTGTAATACTGTGTTCAGTTCTGGAGACCTCGCCTACAAAAAGATGTTGACAAAATTGAAAGGGTCCAAAGACGGGCTACAAAAAGGTCTTAAGCATAAAAATTATCAGAAAAGGCTTAATGAACTCAATCTGTATAGTCTGGAGGACAGAAGGGAAAGGGGGGACATGATCAAAACATTTAAATATGTTAAAGGCTTAAATAAGGTTCAGGAGGGAACAAGGGGGCACAATCTGAGGTTAGCTGGGGGAAAGATCAGAAGCAACGTGAGAAAATATTATTTTACTGAAAGAGTAGTAGATTGCTTGGAACAAACCTCCAGCAGACGTGGATTGTCAATGCACAGTAACTGAATTTAAACATGTCTGGGATAAACATACTGTATATCCATCCTAAGATAAAATACAGGAAATAATATAAGGGCAGACTACATGGACCATGAGATTTTTTTCTGCCGTTAATCTACTATGTTTCTATGTTTCCCAATTGGTGCCCTCCCGATATGCTGGGAGTATAATTCGCTTTACATCTAGCCAGATGCTTGGCTGAAATTGGAGGAACTGTAGTCTGACCATACCTGGAGAGCAAGGGATTAGATTAGACTGAAAAGAAACATTCTAAGGTGTGGCAAAATCAGTATAGATCTTGCCTTGTTAATCTTTGGAGGGGTTTTGTGTGTGTGTGTGTGTGTGTGTGTGTTTCAATGAACACATGGATTGAGATGACTCCAATTCTGGAGCAACTGATCACATAGGGAAAACAGCCAATCAATCACCCAAGGGCCAAGATAAGGAGGACATGACATTTCAAGAAAATAAACTCTCAACTTGGCCTTGCAATTGTGGACGGGCAGCATCTGTGTGAATCTGTGCATAATTAAGCCATAAAATTCATAACCAGCTAATGTGAATGATGGCCACTAATTTCAGAGGATGGGATACTGAAGCTCTTTCCAATAGAGCTTCCTGAAGGACAGTTCTATTGGGAAACTCAACATTATTGGATTGGAGAAAACATACCATTAAATATTTATTTTTTGTTTTTTAAAATTTATTTATTTGCACAAGATAGCAAGTAAGCAAAGTAGGTACAGGTAAATTAGGACAATAGGAAAGTAAGATAGGGAAGGTAGGTACAATGATGTGCCTATGCATGAAAATAACAGTTGAAATGGAACAACAGGTCTCCTTGTCATACTATAATAAGATGCCAGAAGTATCTGTTGTCTGCTGTGAAAAACAAAATTCTGGCTGAAGATAGGTCTTGGACTAATCTAATGAGGGCTCTGTTCTAATGTCAACTGATTCTGATGATGGGCAGTCTTCAGACTTCCAGCATTGACTACTCAACCTTAACTTTGTGCTCAATATAAATATTTAATCCTAGAGGACAGTATCATCAGTTTAATATATTATTTTGCTTGAAGTAGAGACCATGCAGAACAACCTGATTCTTGTAAGGATCAACATTTCTCTGCACTGTACTTTGGCTCTCAAACCTTACTTTACCTTTGCATTGTCTGTCCTACCAATTGTCAACAATACACTAGATTCTTCCTGATTTTTATCCACTATAGAATAATTCCTTTCTTTCGTTTTAAAACTTACCGTAGGCTGAATCTCGCATCAAGCCCCTGTTTTGTTGCCTGTGAACTGGATTGAATCAAGTTAAAGCTGGGGGAAAAATTCCTTGTGAATATAAAAATCACATGTCAGATTTTGGTGCTTTTTGAATCAAAATGCAGATTTGGATCCTAATGTTGACAAAGCACAGCTAAAAGACTAGGCATATGACTTCTGTAAGCATTTGATGGTTTTTCTAATTGGCAATTTCTCCCTAACGATAGGTGTGGTGGGAGTGGTTGTTTGTTTGTTTGGTTGTTGTTGTTGTTGTTGCATTAAGGCCATATTTCTTTCTTGTCTTTTCTGGGAAATGCTAATTTATCTCCCCCTCCTTTTTTTCTCTTTCATTTGGTTAGCTTTTAAGGGACAATATTAGTTCCTTTAATTTTGCAGCTTAAGACAGTTTTTTTGGGGGGGAAATCTATCTGGCATTTTAATCAATTTCATTTTGCCTTTTAAATTCAACCAACCATCCTGCCCTTTACTTTCCCCAGATTCTACCAATAAGAATAAGAATAAGAATAAGAATAAGAATAAGAATAAGAATAAGAATAAGAATAAGAATAAGAATAAGAATAAGAATAAGAATAAGAATAAGAATAAGAATAAGAATAAGAATAAGAATAAGAATAAGAATAAGAATAAGAATAAGAATAAGAATAAGAATAAGAATAAGAATAAGAATAAGAATAAGAATAAGAATAAGAATAAGAATAAGAATAAGAATAAGAATAAGAATAAGAATAAGAATAAGAATAAGAATAAGAATAAGAATAAGAATAAGAATAAGAATAACATCAACAACAACAACAACAACAACAACAACAACAACAACAATAATTTATTAGATTTGTATGCTCTTGGGGAAGTGTTGGGTGCCCAGGGGATTGGAAATAGGCTGCTGGGGCCACCTCTAGGTTGGAAGGCATCTTTTTGCTCCCTTGGTGCAGAAGGAAGCCTCTACAGGAGGCTTTGTGCTTAAACAACATTTTGATACTGAGTCAGACCATTTGGTTCAGAACAACTTCTAGCACGGCTATCAAAGGAATTAGTTAGGGAACTCTCCCAGACCTAATTAAAAATTCTGGAGATTGATTGTGCAGAAATGGAAGCATATGTGTTGCCTCTTAATGGCTCGGTTCCTTATGGTGGTATAAGTGACCCCTTGGAGCCCAATTTTCAATGGAGGCAGCCTGCCTCAACACAACCAAAGGGATTACTTCATGCCCTAGGCTAGGTTCTTATTTTACTGTATAAGGAAAGTACAGTATACACTCTTTTCCCTTTTGTTCCATTAAATGTGTTCAGGTGATAGAAAATTGTTTGGGTGGTAGAAAGGAAGCAGTCCCCTTGAGGATTTATTTCATATTATTAAACCTAGCTGTGCCCTACAAAATGTTTACTTATTGCTTGTCTTGTAAGGAAGCAGGAGGAATGACTAAAATATGCATGCTGCTGAAAAGCCTCCACGGTTTTAAAGGACCTTAGGGAACGGATTCCATTAGAACATCATGAAAGGCAGAGAAGTAAGCTGACGGAGTTTACAACAGGTTCTCATTACCTTTTGTAATGGCTATTGCATGTGTTGAAGAAAGGGCAGTGTGTTTCCAGATGCTCCTGGAAATGTTACCGTGTTGGCTAAATTTTCTTAACAATGCTCTTAACAATAGCTCCACATCAAACCGACATTTTCTTCAATAGACTTGCAAGAAGACGAAACTATATTAGTTACTACAGGCAGTTCTCAACGTATAACAGCTCATTTAGTGACCATTCAAAGTTACGACGGCACTGAACACAGCAACATATGACCAGGGGTGGGGATTGAAAATATTTAGCAAATTTCGCAGCCTGGTTGTTGAGTGGACATGGCCATGGTGTCGCGGTTTGTAAGTGATTAAAGTCCGTTAGATGAAGCCTTTAGTCATTTGTTCAAAACAAGATTTCTTTTATTATAAAAGTAAAAAAATAAAACATGTCTCGAGGGACAACACAACAAATATGTCTTCACATGATAGAGGTAAAAAGAGAATGGAGTTTTAGGATGAAGAAGAAGGAAGTGATGTTAGATTTGGCAGGATATTACATCATAATAGGAGGATCTTAGTACGGCACACACACAGTTAACTCTTTAATTACTAAATGTCTCTGGGGCTGGCAATATTCAGCGTTACACATGGGGCCGTGGCCTACTCAGCCTCCTGCATCATGCACCATGCTCCTGCACCATAGCGGCAGCGGGGGCATTTTCACCCTCCCCAGGCCTCCTGTAGGCTTTTGTAGAGCCTTCGGGAGGGCAAAAACAGCTTGACCCAGGCTTTGAAGGCCCTCTGGAAGCCAGAAACAGGCCTGTTTCCAGACTTCCGGTACTTCCAGTAGGCCCATTTTTTGCTGTCCCCAGGCTCCAGAGGCTTTCCTCAAGCCTCCAGGAGGGCAAAAACATCATTCCCCAGACTGCAGAAGCCCTCCGGAAGCTGGAAACAGGCCTTTTCTAGACTTCCAGTACTTCTGGTAGGCCCATTTTTCGCCCTTGCAGAGTCTCTGCGTGGGCCCTGTACTTACCTGGCATCCAAAATGGGCCATGTGGAGACTCCTTGGAGTGACTGGGTGGGGCAGGCAGGGTCAGCCATTCCTTGCAACAACCAGTTTGGCGAAAAATTAATATCGGGTTTGCCTGAACCAGTCTAAACTGGCTGAATCCCACCCCTGCTTATGACCATTTTTCATACTTACAACAATAGCTACATCTCTATAGTCCATAGTCAAAATTCAGATGCTTGGCAACTGACTCATAGTTACGATGGTTGCAGTGTCCCATGGTCATCGGATCCCCTTCTGTGACCTTCTGACAAGCAGAGTCAAGGGGAACACCGGATTCACTTACAACTGTGTTACTACTTTAATACCTGTGATTCACTTAACAGCTGTGGCTAGAAAAGTCATAAAATGGGGCAAAGTTCACTTAACAAATGCCCAGGTTAACAACAAAAAATTTGAGCTCCATTGTGGTAAGTCAAGAACTACCCGTATAAATAATAGTAGAAACCATTTTTTAAAAATGGCACTTTTGATTTCTGGTAGCTCCTGATATCTGGACCTCTGCAAATATCTGGTCTATCTCTGTAATAATAATTCTAAACCATGCAGAAGGATTTTATTTATTTATTTATTCATTCATTCATTCATTCATTCATTCATTCATTCATCCAATACATAAATACATAGGAAGAAAAATAGACATGTAGTACTGTAATATATATAAGGGTAAAAGTGAACTTGTAGGAGAGGACATATGAAAGGAAGAAAATATATATGAAAAGCGAGAGAAAGGAAGACAATTAGACGGTGCACTTATGTACGCCCTTACTGGCCTATTAGGAACCTAGAGAGGTCAATCGTGGAGAGTCTAAGGGATAAATGTTGGGGGTTAGGGGTTGAGACGATTGAGTCCGGTAATGAGTTCCATGCTTCGATAACTCGATTGTTGAAATCATATTTTGTACAGTCAAGTTTGGAGTGGTTCGTATTAAGTTTGAATCTGTTGGGTGCTCTTGTGTTGTTGCTGTTGAAGCTGAAGTAGTCATTGACCGGTAGGACGTTGCAGCATATGATCTTGTGGGCAATACTCAAGTTGTGTTTTAGGCGCCGCAGTTCTAGGCTATATAGGCCCAGGATTGTTAGTCTATTTTCGTAGGATATTCTGTTTCAAGTGGAGGATTGAAGGGCTCTTCTGGTGAAATATCTTTGGATATTTTCAAGGGTGTTGATGTCTGGGTTCCAGACAGATGAGCAGTAGTCCAGGATGGGTCTGGCAAAAGTTTTGTAGGCCCTTATGAGTAGTGTGAGATTGCCTGAGCAGAAGCTGCGTAGGATCAGGTTAACAAGTCTAGAAGCTTTTTTGGCGATATTGTTGCAGTGGGCTTTAGCACTTAGGTCATTCGATATTAGTATTCCAAGGTCTTTTACTGAGTGTGGGTTGGCCGTGAGAGATTGTTTATTCAGTTCGTATATGCGGTTTGGATTCTTTTTGCCGATGTGGAGGGTAGAGCATTTGTTGGTTGATATTTGAAGTTGCCAGGTGTTAGACCAGTCTGAGACAAAGTCCAGGTCTTTTTGGAGAGTGAGTGAGTTGTCAGTGGTGTTGAAAAGTTTCACATCGTCGGCAAAAAGAACACAGTTGCTTTCGATATGGTCACAGAGGTCGTTGATGTAGAGAATGAAGAGAGTAGGACCTAGTACACTTCCCTGGGGAACGCCGCTTATGATAGGGACGGGGGTGGAAATGGCGCTTCCAATTTTGACAATTTGTTGCCTGTTTGACAGGAATGCAGTAATCCAGTTTCTCAAGTTAGGAAGTCTTTTTGTATTTTAGCTCTTCTCAGTCCTATTCAGGCTTAATGCTTCCTGCTTATATGCAAACATCTGGAATAAAATGTTTCCAGTCTTGGATTTCAAACATTTCTAATACAGAGCGTGTGGTGGGAAGACTAAGTTGCAGAGCCAAACATCAAGGGGGGAGATTTCATGTTGGCTGAGATTTTTGACTTAAGCAAGGCTTCAAGAAATGAAACTTTACAGCACTTATTTATCTGTGCTCGCTTCAGCAGCACATATACTAAATTGGAACTGGGGGTAAATTGGATCTGGGGGTCAGTTATTCCAAAGAAGAGGGGCCACCACCAAGAAGGCTTATTCCTGTGTCCCTATTGGTGGCAACACCTGAAAAAAGAAATCCTTGGTAAGCCCTTTCTTGCTAATTTTACAGGGTGCAGGTGCCATCTGGAGAAGGTGGCTTATAGGTATTTGACCCCCAAACATGAATTTAGACAACCAAACTCTTGAATTTTACTCCAAAATTAAATCAGTGCAACTTCTTTAATACCGATATTGGAAGGACAAATTTCAATGCGCCCTTAACCATATGTTACATGGTCAGCTGGGTCATTGGCTAAGATTGTTCGTTATAAAAAATTATAGGGCAAACTCTTTCCTTATTATTTCATTCTTGTAAACAGGCTATATAAAAATGTGAACATCTCACGGAGGGGGTAACTTGCCTGTTCACAAAACAGCAGCCATCAATGGACGTGACCCATCACAAAGTACTCTTTATCAAACAGGAAATGTCTGAAATAGTTCTCTGACACTTACTCTAGTCTCTCAGTATAATTTCTATTACCATAATTGACTCTTTCCCTCCAGGCAAACAAGAACAATTATTTGGACTCCTTTCAATCGGGATTCAGACTCAATCATGAAATGATAACGCCAATATAGGAGACCTGATAGGAAGACTGTTCTCTCTTTAGTTCTATGAGATCTCTCTATCATTTTTGATACCATCCATCATATATTATTAGTTTTTTGGATCACCTGTGAAAGTGGAGGTTTGAAGGTACCATATTAAACTGATTCTGTCCTTAGGTGGTTTCAGATGATCATCATGGGTAAAGAATGGTCAAGCCCATGATTATTCTAATATGGGATACCACAAGGCTTGGCTTTCTTATCCATGTTAATTAACACCTGCATGAACCTTCTGGAGAAGGTTTAGGATAAGGTATCATCAACTGATGATGCCTAGTTATTCATTGCTACCCAAAATTAGACTGTAGATGCTGTGAAAGTACACTGCTCAAAAAAATAAAGGGAACACTCAAATAACACATCCAAGATCTGAATGAATGAAATATTCTCATTGAATACTGTACTTTGTTCTGTACAAAGCTGAATGTGCTGACAACAAAATGAAATTGATTGTCACTCAGTGTTGCTTCCTAAGTGAACAGTTTGATTTTACAGAAGTTTGATTTACTTGGAATTATAGTCTGTTGTTTAAGTGTTCCCTTTATTTTTTTGAGCAGTATATTGACCTGGTTTCTGGAAATGCTAGGGATTACATCAGACAAAACCAAATCATAACCAAAATGGAGTTGTTGCTTTTTTTCTGGAAACTTTGAAGTTTTACCTTTTAATCTGATTATTACTCTTCATGGCATTGTGCTGCCCTTGAAACTGCTGGTCTAAAACTTAACATTCTCCTGGACTTGCAGTTCTCGTTTTAAAAGCAAGTGGAGGCTGTGGCCAGGACACTCTTTTCCAAACTAGGCTAGTGTACCAGTCCTTGCTTGTTTCAGAAGGCCCTGGGAACCATGACTCATGCCCTCATCATTGCACATTTAGACTACTTATCCCACTTTGCCAGAGGCTGTCCTTGAAGATGACCCAGATGCTAGAGTACACTTTTATGAAGCAAAATGCAGCAGCTAGCCTGTTAGCAAGTAATAGTTTGCTAGTGTAATATATTTTCCTGTTTTATGGTTCCTGCCTAGGTTTATAAATCCAACTTAAAATTTTATGTTTTATTTTTAAAGTTCTTTATGCTTTGGCTTCAAGGTAACTTAGTGACTAACTCTTAGAAACATAGAAACAGAAGATTGACGGCAGAAAACGACCTCATGGTCCATCTAGTCTGCCCTTATACTATTTCTAGTATTTTATCTTAGGATAGATATATGTTTATCCCGGGCATGTTTAAATTCAGTTACTGTGGATTGACCAACCACGTCTGCTGGAGGTTTGTTCCAAGCATCTATTACTCTTTCAGTAAAATAATATTTTTTCATGTTGCTTCTGATCTTTCTCCCAACTAACCTCAGATTTTGTCCCCTTGTTCTTGTGTTCACTTTCCTATTAAAAACACTTCCCTCCTGAACTTTATTTAACCCTTTAACATATTTAAATGTTTCGATCATGTCCCCCCTTTCCCTTCTATCCTCCAGACTATACAGATTGAGTTCATTAAGTCTTTCCTGATACGTTTTATGCTTAAGACCTTCCACCATTCTTGTAGCCCATCTTTGGACCCGTTCAATTTTGTCAATATCTTTTTGTAGGTGAGGTCTCCAGAACTGAACACAGTATTCCAAATGTGGTCTCTTCTACTTCATCCTGTGTCTCACAGACATGCAGTGAGGAGGGACATAGGTCCCACTGTCAAGAGAGTTCATGGGAAAGCAATTTTCCTCTGTGGTGGCCCAACCTTCTAGAACATCTCGTCCCTTGAGGTTCTCCCATCTACTTTCTTTCCTGGCCTTTCATTAAGCTGTCAACACAATTCTGTTGGAGCAGGCTTTGGGGAGATGATTCCGATCGATCGACTGATTGATGGGATTGTTGATATTTGTTTTTTGGTTTTTATGGCGAAGCTGACTATTGCTTTTCTTAGTTGTATTTGTTTACTTTGATACTTTTATTGATGCAGCATGCCATTTTCTTGATTTGGTACTGGGGGTTTATATGAGATTCTCTTTCATGATAACTGTAATGAGTCAGAGACTTGGTAAATGTTATTTTAATGTAAACAAAGTATCTGAGTAAGACAGAACATTTTATAGATAAAGATTGAAGGCTGCTGCTTTGCTTTGTAGGATGCTAACCAATTTCCTATTTATTTAAAATAAAATAATCTTTAAAGAGTAAAATGTTAGGAAAATGCGAGGAAGCTTGAAAGACTCTCAGATATTTCTTCAAGAGATTGGTACCTAAAGGATGTCCTAATAACTATTTTTTTCCTTTATAAGCAAAAAATCCAAAACATGACATCACCCTTTCCTTTGAAATTAACACACTACAGGCAGTCTTCAATCAAGGACCACAATTGGTTCTGGTGACTTGGCCATAAAGCAAAGCGGTTGCTAAATGAAATTGTGACTATATTTATGATCTTGTTTCAAGTTTCCTTTGCTTTACAGACCTACAAAGGTCATATATGTGAGGATTGTCACAAAGTTGCTGTGATATCTGTGAAAGGTTGCTAAACAAGGCAGTCACTCAATGAGGATTATTGCATTGGTGAAATAGCAACACTGCAGACTACTTCAGTTAACTGCTAGCTGTAATTTAGCAGTTCAAATCTCACCACCGGCTCAAGGTTGACTGAGCCTTCCATCCTTCTGAGGTGGGTAAATTGAGGACCCAGATTGTTGGGGACAATAGGCTGATTCTGTAAACCACTTAGAGAGGGCCGTAAAGTACTGTGAAGCGGGATATAAGTCTAAATGCTATTGCTATAAGAGCCGGGGTGGTGCAGTGGTTAGAGCATAGCACTATGGGCTACTTCAACTAACTGCAAGCTGTAGTTCAGCAGTTCAAATCTCACCACTGGCTCAAGGTTGACTGAGCCTTCCATCCTTCCAAGGTGGATAAAATGAGGGCCCAGATTGTTGGGGCCAATATGCTAATTCTGTAAACCACTTAGAGAGGGCTGTAAGAGCACTATGAAGCAGTATATAAGTCTAAATGCTCTTGCTATGATTCATTATTATTCTGAATAACAACATCCCTAGGTATGCCCATGTTTCACCAACACTCCGCAGTCTGCATTGGTTGCCGATCAGTTTCCAGTCACAATTCAAAGTGTTGGTTAAGACCTATAAAGCCCTTCATGGCATCGAACCAGAATATCTCCAGGACGACCTTCTGCCACACGAATCCCAGTGACCAGTCAGGTCCCACAGAGTTGGCCTTCTCCAGGTCCCATTGACTAAACAATGTCATCTGGCGGGACCCAGGGGAAGACCCTTCTCTGTGGTGGCCCCGACCCTCTGGAACCAGCTCCCACCAGAGATTAGGATTGCCCCCACCCTCCTTGCCTTTCGTAAACTTCTTAAAACCCACCTCTGCCATCAGGCATGGGGAACTGAGATATCTTCCCCAGGCCTATATAGTTTATGTATGGTATGTTGTGTGCATGTTTTTTAAATTATGGGTTTTTAACTTTGTAATATTAGATTTGTATTGTACATTGTTTTCTATTGCTGCTGTGAGTCGCCCCGAGTCTGCAGAGAGGGGCAGCATACAAATGTAATTAATAATAATAATAATAATAATAATAATAATAATAATAAATAATAATAATAATAATAATAATAATAATAAAAATTAGATTTGGAATTAGAAAGCTAGAAAGGGGATTATTACCAGACTAGCTAACACACCCCTTCCCCAAGCTCTCTCTTAAAGCTCAAGGAAAAAAGGGAATATGTTGGGTCAGAGCATACATTGGCATAGTGACATGTCTTTGGTCTGAATACTGTCCTCTATAACCCTACGCACATTCACTTCAAAGTTAATTCTTCATCAAATGTGCTTCTGGCATACTTACATGAGCAAAAGAATGCTCTGAGTCTCCAGAAAGCTAATGGAGAATATAATTTCCAGACAGGAAATTGAAAAGTCTATGGGATAGCCCCAGCAAGTGATTAGATAAGGATCTCACTGTTTCAATGCTACTGATGTGTAAAAGCCTTTTAGGCATGTTTGAGTATGAATAGAATCTCAGGGTTTTAAAAAAAATTCCTTGCCAAGCTATCAATTTGTCTTTCTTCTTCTATGCCAAAATTAGAGCACAATTGTATATTCATTAGGAGTTCCTGTTTCTGAATTATGCGTTGTTCTCTCTTGGACTTGTATAGTGGATAGGCTATAAAAGAATAACTGAAAAGCCAGGTGTGGCTTCTTTTTTAGACACATACTTTTAGACTCATGCCCTCATCACCTCGAGGTTCGACTACTGTAATGCTCTCTACATGGGGCTACCTTTAAAAAGTGTTCGGAAACTTCAGATCATGCAGAATGCAGCTGCGAGAGCAGTCATGGGCTTCCCTAGGTATGCCCATGTTACTCCAACACTCCGCAGTCTGCATTGGTTGCTGATCAATTTCCGGTCACAATTCAAAGTGTTGGTTATGACCTTTAAAGCCCTTCATGGCATTGGACCAGAATATCTCCGAGACCGCCTCCTGCTGCACGAATCCCAGCGACCGATTAGGTCCCACAGAGTGGGCCTTCTCCGGGTCCCGTCGACTAAACAATGTCGGTTGGCGGGCCCCAGGGGAAGAGCCTTCTCTGTGGCGGCCCCGACTCTCTCGAACCAGCTCCCCCCAGAGATTAGAACTGCCCCTACCCTCCTTGCCTTTCGTAAACTCCTTAAAACCCACCTTTGTCGTCAGGCATGGGGGAACTGAAATATCTCCCCTGGGCCTATACAATTTATGTATGGTATGCTTGTGTGTATGTCTGCTTAATAATGGTTTTTTTAAAATATCTTAAATTGTAAATTATTAGATTTGTTATGAACTGTTTTTATTGTGTTGTGAGCTGCCCCGAGTCTACGGAAAGGGGCGGCATACAAATCTAATAAACATAAACATATACAGACACATATATGAACAGTATCATAATAATGAATCTTTTAGCCAAGCAAGTTCAATTCTAATAAAACATATAATAGTGCGGTCACCTGTGTTACCACTGCATATTCAGTTGACATTTAACAGGTAAATCTTCTGCCTCATGTATCCCAGTGGCCAGTTAGGTCCCACAGAGTTGGCCTTCTCCAGGTCCCGTCGGCCAAAAAATGTCGACTGGCAGGGCCTAGGGGAAGAGCCTTCTCTGTGGCGGCCCTGGCCCTCTTGAACGAACACCCGCCAGAAATACGTACCGCCCCCTCCCTCTTGGTCTTTTGTAAATCTTTAAAAACCTACCTTTGCCGACAGGCATGGGGGCCGTGAGTGATGAGACTGTCTACGGCCGATACGACATATGAAAATATGATGGCATTGAATGAAGGAACTTATGACTGGTGCCCAATTGTACAGCCATTGCAGAATGCCTGCAGTCTTCTGATTCCAAGCTGGATTCTTGGCAACCAATGGAACAACCTACCAGCGGACGTTGTGAACTCCAACACTCTGGACATTTTTAAGAGAAGATTGAACTGCCACTTGACTGGTGCACTATAGGGTTGCTGCTTGGGCAGGGGGTTGAACTCGATGGCCTTCCTGGTCCCTTTCAACTCTAACAATAAATAAATAAAAAACCCATTTGCTCTCAGTGGACATTGCCAAGTACCCTATGATACTGTGATTGCCATGAGTAACCTTCCATGAGGGTATCCCGAGAAAATATATGAGGAAGCCAGCAGGAAAGGTCACCATTACTGCTAGTCCAGAGAGCTCACTTTGATTAGATTTTGGGAGGGATTTTTAAAAAAAATCAACCTCTTTAAGAGCAAAAAGGCTACTCAATTAACAAATTAATAGAGTTGGACCTATGAAGTCATCAAGTCCAACCCCCGCCTCAAGCAGGAGATCCTGCACCATTTCTGACAAATGGCAGTCCAATCTCTTCTTGAAAGTATCAAGTGATGAAGCTCCCACAACTTCAGAAGGCAAGCTCTTCCATTGGTCGATTGTTCTCAGAATCAGAACGCTACTCCTTATTTCCAGGTTGAATCTCTCCTTGATCAGTTTTCATTCATTATTCCTTGTCTGGCCTTCAGGTGCTTTGGAGAATAGCTTGACCCCCTCCTCTCTGTGGCAGCCCCTCAAATATTAGAACACTGCTAACATGTCTCTTCTGGCCCTTAGACTAGCCATGCCCAGTTCCTGTAACTGTTCTTCATACGTTTTAGTCTCCAGTCCCTAATCATCCTGATTGCTCTTTGCACTTTTTCTAGAATCTCAACCTCTTATTATAGTGTGGTGAAACTGAATGCTGTACTCTAGCTATGTGGTCTAATTAAGGCTTTGTAGAGTGGTATTAGAAGCTCAGTTGATCTTGATTGTATACTTGGTAATGCAATTTAGGATTACATTGGCTTTTTTTGGCTGCTGCAGCACACTGTTAGCTCTTATTTAGCCGGTTGCCTACTAAGACTCCAGGTTCCTTATCAAAGTCAACTCGGTGGAGACACTCTGCCCCATGGAGTGGAATCTATCCTTCAAGTGGTGCTTTTGTTCTCAAGGAGGCTGTGTGAAAAAGCCCCCTGGGACAGTAAAATGTCCCTCAGGATGGACTTTTTCGCCCAGCCGCCTTGACAGCAGAAGTGCTGCCTGATGGATTGATTTTGCCCCGTGGGCAGTGTCTTTCCACCAAGTAACCCTTTTGCTCTGAAATAGGCTGTGGGTGAAAAAGTCTATCCCAAAAGCCAAAGAGGATTTTATCACAGGGTATTTGCACCCCCCCCCAAGAAATGAGATGATTTCTACTCATTTCTGAGAGCTGGCTCCAAATGCCCAGTGCTGCAATGCTCTGAGCCAAAATCCTCCTTGATTTTGGGACAGATTTGTTTTTTTGTGCTGAGCTGAAGAAAAGAAACTTAGATTGTGATAAATCGATCCAAATGTCTTTCCTCCAGCTCAGAGTGCAGTTATTTATTTATTTGTTTGTTTGTTTTGAAAGGGACCTTGTAGGTCATCTAGTCCAAACCCCTGCTTATCTTCCCATTCATAACGGGAACTTTTTCTTCAGTCAGAATTTTCAGTTAAGAACGTTTACAGATTTTTATATATGTGTCTGAAAATTTGCAACCAAATAAGAGGCATTCAAATCCATTCACGTATTTATTTAAATCTGCATGCTGCCCGGGTCTCAATAACTCTGTGCATCTCTACAATGCATTTGCCTATTGGCATGGCTCCTTCTCATAATACCTTGTTACAAGCCACAAGATTCACATTAGTGCAGAAAGACTCTCTTAGTCCTACAACAAGTAGCTACAGTTCCTGACTTGCCCACCAATATCAGAAGGGATAGCTTGCCGGTATGGCTTTTCTAATCTTTTCATGAGTTCAATAGTATTATACTGAGAGTGAAATGCTTCCAGTTCACTTGTGCCTGTCAGTCATCGGCGAGTCGGTCGCGAAGGGATTGAAAGGCTCTGCCCATCTGCTAGATGCCGCCATTTGGGTTCTTTTACCCTCTGTGCATGCGCAAAGCATTCTGTGTATGTGCAGAGGGCAAAAGAACCCAAATGGTGGTGCCCAGGAAGGTGGACGGAACCTCGCGCTCCCTTCGAAACTAGCTCTTCGACAACTGACAGGCACAAGTGAGCTGGGAGCTTTTAACCCGTCATACAGAGTACTGTAATATAAAAATGTAACAAGATGCTCCTTGACTCCAGACAGTGAAGAACACATGAGTTTTAAACAACCCTCAAACAGAACAAAAGTTTCCATTGCTTACATTTGCTCAGACTATATGCATATCATTTCAAAACGACAGCAGGGATCAATTTAAAACACAGAGAATATATTATACCATATGAAACACTTGGTTAGTTGTCATCAAATCTGTTATCCATTCTAAGAAATCGGGTTTAAATAGTGTATTATCTGTGGTTATTCATCTGACCATGGCTTTACGTAACACTACTGAGTTTTATGGGACCATTCACTATTTCTTGGAAGAAGAAGGGAGAAGAAAACAAGTTGGGTGGGGCATAGCAAACTTTATTTACAGGTTGCCACATGACAGCTTATAATCAACTTTTCATCTGATTCCATTACTCTCCCTAGTTACTAAATATGCTATTTTTGAAAAACTGGAGGAAGAGGACTGTGAAATAGCGTCATTCTGTGGGAAGATTATTAATTTTTTTAATGAAATCTGTACATCATCTCTCATGAGTTCAGAAACAATATTTTAATTGCCCCAAATGCTGAAAAATATCTTGTTATAAAAATAAGCCATAAACATAGTAGTGGCATCATACACTGAAACAGATACCAAAGCAATCTCTTCCTTTTTCCTGTTTTTGTTTTTTTTAGAATTTCAGTGTTCTAAATCCATACTTGGCAGTGAAATTTGATGAATGAGAATTTTATTTAGAATTCCTTTTGAAGGAGAGAATTTTGGAAAAATATGTCAGGCTCTTGAAAACTTATTTTGCTACAAGGATAGGAGTGTATCAATGATCCTTCTTTCAGTTGTACATACAGCCTTCCATAATTCCATATTTAGTTAAATTCCAAAAGAAGGCATTATAAGGTTCCCATACCTGTATTTTCATTACAGGTGGTCCTTGACCTACACAGTTCATTTAGTGACTCTTTGAAGTTACAACAGCACTAAAAAGTGACTTGTAACCATTGTTCACAGTACAACCATTTCAGCATCCCCATAGTCATGGGATCAAAATTCAGACAGTGGTAACTGATTCATATTTATGATGGTTCCATGATCCTCTTTGGGTAACATGATCCCCTTGGGTCATATGATCCTCTTTGGCCACCTTCTGACAAGCAAAGTCAATGGGGAAGCCAGATTCACTTAACAACAGTGTAAACACTTGCAGTGATTCACTTAACTGTAGCATCAAGAGTTATATAAAACGAAACAAAACTCGCTTAAAAATGGGGGTGGGGAATATGTTGACTCTGTAAACCTCTTAGAGAGCACTTTAAACAAAGGCTCTGACCAGTTCTGATGAACCAATAGAAGAAATTTTGAGTAGTTTGGAGAACTGGTAAATACTACCTCTGATTGGCCCAGCCCCCATCTCTTTATTTATCTATATACAGTATTTGACTTCTATGCCGCCCAATCCCGAAGGACTCAGGGTGGCTTACAAAAAAATATAATACGGACACCAAAAGATACAAAGTAAGAGAAGTCGAATATAATATCTAAAACTAAAACCCTTTAATAAAAACGCATTTGCTATAAAAAAACAGTCATAATCACATGCATACTATTATTATTATTTATTAGATGTTTATGCCGCCCTTCTCTGAAGACACCATTAATACAGTTTGGCCATGAAAGATGTACAGTTCATGGCCCCCAGGTTAGGTTTTCGTGGCCTAATGGAAGGCCAGTAGAATGGGAGCAGTACGGACATTGGGGGGGGGTAGTTGGTTCCATAGAGCTGGGACAGCCACAGAGAAGGCCCTCCCCTGCGGTCCCGCCAACCTGCATTGCTCAGTCGACGGGACCTGGAGGAGGCCAACTCTGTGTACTTTTATAGGTCTCTATTCCCTGCCTTCAGCTGATCGTGATGAAAAGAGGATTTTATAGTGTAGTAGTATACCACAGAACCTGTAGTATAAAATTTTGAATCCCACCGTTGACTTTAAAGCATTGTGAAGTGCTAAGTGTTATTGCTATCCAACTAGCAATTGTTAACCAGGTACACACTTCTTTTAATGTTGCCTATAATATACCATATAACCATTAGGCAAACTGTTATTTGACTAATACACCTTTAAAACAATCCAACTTCCTTTGTATTAACAGACTTTACTGAATAATAGACATGGGACTGTTCATCAAGATTACACCATGTCTGACAAAAGATTTAATCTTTCATTAACAGCAATAGAAGCATTCTCAGCATAATAGCAATATTGAGTTACACTGATTAATCAATAGGGAAGTTTTAGATGAGGAAATGGTAGTAGTAGACACATTGGGGGAAAGTGGTTTTATGATGCTGGAGCTTCTGATGTTAAAGTAAGCCACGATGAGCATAGTTGAACTTGTTTCTTGTACTCAAAAACTGAATTAATGATAAGTAGGCAGGAGAAATTAATGGGAAATCATGTCACAAAGTAAAATGAATGTTGAAAAGTGGTTCCAAAGAGAATTGCTCTGCTTCAAGGAAGATCAGTTCTATCACTATTACTTCCTTCCTTAATGAGCTGCAGACTAGATTGCTGTGGTTTCTTTGAGATTAGAATGCCTCAAGCCAAAGTCATGGCAGAAAGGAGATTTCTTGGCTAAAACCCCAAATAAAAATTGAGAGACATGAGAAAGAGAAGAAATCCTGTTTAGGTATTTTGTGTGGCTTGTGGTTTATGTATTCTTGTCTTATTTAGCAATAAGGGAATGCAGCGGGCAGAAATGGTTCTGTTTGTGTTTTCTGAGCTGGACAAGAATTTCGCAAATAAACGGAGGTGCATAAACTTTTTTTCCCTTAACAACGATATCCTATGAATTTGCTTTTCTCCCTAGCATTCTCTTTTGCTGGCTAAATTCTATAGGCTGCATAGCAGAGTCAGACTGATGTCTCAGAACATTTATCAGAATATTTGACAGCCTGTGTCCAGTGGTGGGCTCCTACAAGTACAGTCAGGTACGCAATACTGTACTGGTAGCAAAATTTTGATCAGGTACACAGTACCGGTAGCAAATTTTTTCTTTTTTTCCCTTCTGGGCATGTTTTTCCTATCAAGTAAATGAGGTTGAATGTGTAGAAGAGCTGTGCATGTGTATGTGTACATACACTTTATATAGTAGATAATCAGGGGAGGGCTACTGCCTGGACAGGGGGGGGGGAATGCAGTGGGATAGTGAAAATGGAGCTCCATCCCAAAGCACCCAATTTGCACTGAAAGATGTTGAAACAAAATGCATTAGCCACGCCCACAGTGTATTAGTAAAAATTTTGGTAGCCCATCACTGCTTGTGTCTGAATGGGGATTTCGGATTTATAAAGGATCCTTCAAGCAGAAGTAAATAATTAAATATATTGTGGAACACTTTGCCTCCAGAAATTGTGAATGCACCAACAGTGGAAGTTTTTAAGCAGATGTTGGATAACCATCTGTCTGAAGTAGTGTAGGGTTTCCTGCCTAAGCAGGGGGTTGGACTAGAAGATCTCCAAGGTCCCTTCCAACTCTGTTGTTGTTGTTGTTGCTATTATTATTATTTAATAAAAATATGTAAATAATTAAATGGAACAAAAATACAGTACTAAGATTGTAATTACAAAGTAGAGATGCATTATATTAATGATCTTAGCTGCTGACTAATTGTGTATATGTTCTGTACAATTCCCTCTACAAAAGTGAGCTGAAGAAAAGTCATTTTTGCCATTGGGAATACAAACATCACAAATCCAAGCAAAAGCTGACACCATCAATTTACGTCTGCATTAACTTTTAGAATAATTATTGGAATGATTTCTTGGAATTATTGGAATGATTCGTCTCCCCATTTTTTCTTCTAGCTTTGGAAGATTTAATGATAGCATAACTTATAGCAATTAAAAAGAACTGTCAGTGATAAAGGTAACCTATTTTCAATTCCTGCAATTCACAAATTTCATTTTTTTTTTAAAAAAAAAGTCATCTTAGAATAATAGAATTGAAAAGGGCAAATCAGACAATTGAGTCCAAACCCTGCCTCAGTGCATGAATCTATAATTAAAGGTTCCTAGACAGATTACTGTCTAGCCTCTGCTTAAAGGTTTGCTCTGATGAATTGCCCTTATTATTGGGTTTTTAAAAACCTTCAATAAGAATTTAAATCAATTGTTCTATGCTCTATAGTTTTGAATGATGGAGAAGACATCTTCTGCTATGTGATGTATTTTAAGATAATATGTCTCCTGCCAGTCTTTTCATAAAGCTAGATAGGCCCAGCACCTTCTATTTCTCCACATGAGATTTAGTTTCTAGTTCCTTGATCATCTTTATTATCCTACTGTACGCCTATTCCAGGAGCTGTGAATCATTCCAATAACTGTGACTCTGAGATCCAGAACTATATTTTACACTGTAAAGTGAGTCTGACCAAAGCAGTAGTTATTCCATTCACTTTGATAACTATATTTCACTTAATGTAGTATAAAATGTGTATGCCTTTTTTGCAGCCACATTCCTGACTCAGTTTATTGCTATTATTTCAAGATCTTTCTCACAATCTTTCTCACTCAGGCCCTCATCTCCTGTCTAGATTATTGCAATGTGTTCTACATGTGACTACCCTTGAAGAGTGTTCAGAGACTACTATTGGGGACCAATGTTCCCTCTAATTTTTTTCCGGTGTGGGCGGAAAAGTATAGTGTCTGAGCGACAGTCCCTTTGGGACTGGGCGGCATAGAAGTATAAATAAATAAATAAATAAATAAATAAATAAATAAATAAATAAATAAATAAATAAATAAATAAATAAATAAATAAATAAATAAATAAATAAATAAATAAATAAATAAATAAATAATTCCCTTTTTTTATTAAAATAAATAAATAATAAAACAAAACCAAAATCTATTACTATTATTATCTTCTCTTTTTCCATCCCTGTCTCATCCCCCCTTTTGGGTGTGTGTGTGTGTATGTGTGAACTCTTGAACCATTTCTAATTAGAGGTGAGCTATTGGAAATGGTTCAAGAGTTCACACACACACACACACACACACACACACACACACACACAGAGCTGGGTTTTTTCCCCTCTGTTATTATTTGGGTGCTTTTTACCATATGCTTTAAATCAAGAGTCATTTCTCTCTCTTTCTCTCTCCCCCTCTTGCTCTCTCTCTCTCTCTCTTTCTCTCCCTCTCGTTTTCTTTCTCTCTATTGCTTTCTTTCTCTCTCACTCTTTCTTTCTATCTCTCTTGCTTTCTTTTTCTTCTCTCTCTTGCTATCTCTCTCTCTCCCCCCTTTCTCTCTTTCTCTCAGCAGCGGCATTGGGCAGTAGCCGTGGGGCAGCGGCAGGGTTATCAGCTGTGAGGCGGAGCTCCGGAACGGAGGCACCGACGG
Organism: Erythrolamprus reginae; assembly: GCF_031021105.1. Classification (NCBI taxonomy): domain Eukaryota; kingdom Metazoa; phylum Chordata; class Lepidosauria; order Squamata; family Dipsadidae; genus Erythrolamprus; species Erythrolamprus reginae. The sequence goes on along the minus strand of NC_091950.1, from coordinate 89,202,888 downwards.
CGAGTGGGCTGCGAGAGCGCTTTCTCCGAGCGCTTCGGGAACGCCTGCCCTGCCTCTACTGCAGCCCCCTTGCTGGAAGTCTGGGACGAAAGCGTTCCCAGCGAAGGGGCTGCGAGAGGGGCGGGGCGGGCACTCCCGAAGCCCGCGGAGAAAGCCCTCTCTTGCAGCCCTCTGGCTGGCAGCGCTTTCGTCCCGCAGCTGCCACCGCCACGGGAGAAGTCACGCCCCAAGGCAGGAGGCGGAGGAAGAGGAGAGGGGGCGGATCGGGCGGGCGGGGGGCAGGGCCGAGAAGCCAGGGGCGCATTTGGCCGGAGGCACCGTGGGGAGTCAGCTCCCTTTCCTCCTACTGTCGCACCTCCCCGCCTCCGCCCCCCCCGCAGGCTGGCAGGGGGATGGGGAGCGCGCGCCCATGGAAAAGGGTGCGCGGGGGGTACTTTGGGGAACACTGTTGGGGACTATTCGGAGATAGTCCAAAATGTACCCGCACCAGCTGTCATGGGTGTTCCTCACTACACCCATATAACACCAATACTCCGCACGCTGCACTGGCCAACAATTGGTCTCTGGTCACAATTCAAGATGTTGGTTATTACCTATAAAGCCCTACATGGCTTAGGACCAGTCTATTTACGAGACCGTCTCCTGCCATATACCTCCCAGAGACCAATCAGATCACAAGGAATTGGATTCCTCCAGGTCCTGTCGACTTAACAATGCAAGTTGACCGGCCCACAGGGGAGAGCCTTCTCTGTGCCTGCCCCAACATTATGGAACCAATTACCCCCCAATGCCCATACTGCTCCCACCCCACTATCTTATCATGTCCAATTTACAACTGTTTCGGTATGTATGTGGGTTTGATTGGATAGTTCATTAGGGCTTATTATGGGTTTTACTGTTCCTATTACTAATTATTTGACTTGTTTATTGTATGTACTATTTATTGTTGTAAGCCGTCCTGAGTCCCATTAGGATTGGGAGGCATAGAAGTCAATTAAATTAAATTAAAATAAAATAAATTAAGTACTATTGCAAAACTAGATGTCCACTTCTATATTTATGCATTCATTATATGGTTCTTAAGTATATAACTTTCCATTTTGCTTCTTAAATTTTACTATATTTCAGGTCACATTTTCAAATTAGCAATATATGATAGCATTGATCAAAAAAATGAAATTTCATGAGAAATTTGAAAAAATTATAGAGACAATTTAAAGGTCCCAGGCAGCCAGGATTATTATAAATGGGGATATGACTCAAACATTCCAGATATCTAAAGGAGTCCATCAGGGATGTCCAATGTCATCTCTTCTCTTTGTTTTAACACTAGAAACACTACTTAACAAAATTTGAAATAACCTGGAGATTAAAGGAACTAAAGTTGGGAATAAAGAATATAAAATGCAGACATTTGCCAACGACGTGGTACTTTTTTTTAGAAGAGCCTATCGAATCAGGACAAAATCTAATTAAAGACATTGAGAGGTACAAAGAGTTGGTGGGATTAAAAATCACCATACAAAAAACCAAACTCCTAATGAGAAATATGATAATTGAACAAAAAAATGAATTGGAAAAAAATATTAGGCCTGCAAATAACGAAAAGGATGAAATATCTGGGTATAATATTAACAAACAGGCGCTCATCTATCAAAAAAGATAATTATGATAAATTAGGACATCAAAAAAAGCAGAACTAGACAAATGGAAGAAGCTACAACTATCACTATTAAAACATATTGCAGCAATTAAAATGAGCAACTTGCCAAAATTCTTATTGTTTCAAACAAATTCTAGTTACAGATGATTTTTTTACAGAATTGAATAAAATTATATGGCAAAATAAAAAAAAAATGAGAATCAAATTAATTAATTTACAAGACATTAAGAGCAGAGGTGGCCTCGAACTGCCTGATTGGAAACTCTATTATAAAGCAGCATCCCTGACCTGGATAAAGGAGTGGATTACAGTAATTTAACAAATAAATGATTATTGTCATTAGAAGGTCATGATCTCCAGAAGGAATGGCATGCTTATATATGGCATGACAGAACCAAATTACAACAAAATTTTAATCAACATTTAATTAGATATTCCTATAGTCTCTCCTATATCTCACATATCTTCTCTACTATATCCTCTATAACCTTCATTGTGTATTATTGTGTATTGGACAAAATAAAAAAATAAAAAATAAATAAATGGTTTTCAACCATGGAAGCAATGATTGATCCAAATTTAATAGATGCAGCTAAAACAATTAAATATAGTTATATATGAGATTCATTTGGAAATTTAAAAGCAGAGAACAATTGGCAGAAGAAAACATAAAAATCGACTGGTGGCCCTATTTACAATTAAAGTCAAGATATAAAAGATATTGAAGGAATTGGTATAGATACAGAAATGCAACAACTAGACAAAATTTTGATGGGTCCAGAGGAAAAAATAATATTGAAATTATATAGATATTTACTAGAATTTGACAAAATAGAGAATAGAGAATATAGTCAAAGACCCTATGAAAGCACGGGCAAAGAATGTAGGGTACAATATACACTTTGCTGACTGGGAGAGGACCTGGAGTACAAACTGCAAAATAACAAAATCCGTAGCATACAAAGCGTATAAAACTATAAAATGCTTTATAGACGGTACTTAGTACTGTCAAGATTGGCTAAAATATATCCAAATATAAATTTGGCTTGTTGGAAATACAAAAAAGACATAGGTACCTTCTTTCATATGTGGTGGTTGTGGCCCGAAGCAAGAGGTTATTGGAAAAAAGTAGACAACTGGCTACAACAAATCACAGAAAGAACAATAGAATCTACCCCGGAATTTTTCTTGTTAGGAATGATATGAAAAGAGCATTCGAAAAACATACAATATTTACTGTTACATATTATCACTGTAGCAAAAATCGTGTACGCCCAATATTGGAAGGACAACAAAACACCACCAGAAAACGTGTTGATGGACAAAATAAATAGGTGTGCTGAGATGGACATGTTGACTATTGAATGATTGGACAAGAAAAAGAGGAAAGAGGCGAGACAATGTGAGATGAAGACAATATGAGACTATGTAAACACACAAAGTACTGTATGTTAACAATACATGAAATTGGGTGTAGATATGTACTAAAATAATATGTTTAAAAATAAAAAACTTTTTAAAAAAAAATGTATTACAGAAAGCCAAAGGGTATTCTACCAGCACAGATCCTCTGGCCTTTAAAAAAGAATATATGTGACACAGTGTCATGTAAGCATAAATTCCCTTCACTTGTCTTTATTTTGTCCCCTCAAATCTGCTTCAAAATTCCTTCCTCTCTCCAATTTTAGAAGTGCACAGTGAGTTTTAGAGGGGAGGAGAACCTATTTCAAACATGGTGATCCACTGATAGAAGAGTATCTCTGGGATAAAAGTGATACTATGGAATGAAATCCAAAGATGGAAGAGTCTTTTTTACTGTTTTTAATAATATGGTTGAAAGTCTGTTATCAGTTTGGCGAAAATGCCTCTATCTTAAAAGTGATGAGCATGGTTGTCTGGCACTATCCTTGTTCCATTCAAATAAAAATAGTATCTGCAATAGACACCTACACAAGTGAGCACTCTAGAAAATCAGGATCTGATCTTCAGTTGCCTGGAATTTCTTCATGGATAGAATGGAGATAATGAAGCAAAGGAGAATGAGATTAGCATGGTGTCTGAGTAAGACTACTTCTATAAATAGTTACCTGAGTTCGTTAAAAGGAACTAAACTCAATTAGATTTTCTGCAATATAAGGGTCCATTTCCTTACATACTAGTGCAGATACCTTAATGGGCCGGAAGGATAAATAGGTCTTCCTTCAATACTTTAGGGAACTCTTTCCCATTTCCTAACATCATTACACAGAATGAGCTAAACAAATTAATCTCTATCTTAGCAGTTTCACTGAGAAATTTTTGGGGTCAGCAACTCTTAGGAGACAAGTTTTAGTCATGGAATCCCAGCATGACCTATAATGTGAGGATGTCACCACATCTACTGTTGATCCAGTCATTATCAATTACCCCAGTCTTATTCTATATTAACTTAGGTGGTCAGTAGGTTCTGCTTATACCAACCCAGCACAACAGTTACTTCAAAGGGATCACCCACCTTTGTCTCATCTAAATAAATACATATTGTTAGGAGTTGGCTTTAAGTTGAATCAATAAAAATGGGAAGTTCTTTTCTATGTAATGTAACACAGCATGTCAAATATCTCAAATCTTTCTTCCTAATCAGGGGTATGGTGATTTCCCACTATGCTATGTTCACCTTTAAAAATATAAGAACCGTTGAACTTACCTGAACGGTCTTCTCAATGTACTGCAAGGAGAGTCCAACGTGGGTAATTCTCAAGTCTCATTGGTAGGGACTGAGTTTAATTTAAATATTAGGCAGGTGCCGCCCCCTAGCCCACCAGTCAATGAGAAAACGAAGGAGCAGTAAACTATAAACTTTATTTAACAACTGGAAGGCAATACCAGCCCAGAACAACGATTATGAAAAAACAAATGCCCTGGTCTAATAACTGGGCAGGTTTGGACTCTCCTTGCAGTACATTGAGAAGACCGTTCAGGTAAGTTCAACGGTTCTTCTCCAATGCACTTGCAAGGAGAGTCCAACGTGGGATGTACCCAAACTGTAATTTTAGGGAGGGGTAATGCTGACCAGGGCGTTTAAGCTGAACACACCCTCTGCAGCACTCGTCTCCCAAAGGCTGCTTCCGCAGAGGCAAATGAGTCAATTCAATAATGTTTGATGAAGGTTGACGGAACTGCCCACGTGGCTGCTCTGCAAATGTCTTCGATTGAAGCCTGCGTAGCCCAGGCCGCAGAAGTGGCTGCACTACGTGTGGAATGTCCCGTTATTCCCTGAGGAATGGTCTGACCTTCTGCCCTGTAAGCCTCTGTGATGCAGTCTCGTATCCAGCGACAAATGGTTTGTGCTGAAACTCTCGTGCCCATGCTCTGAGATGAAAATGACATAAACAATGCCTCAGATATCCTGAATTCCTGTGTCCTACGGGCATAATTTTTCACTGCACGTCGTACGTCCAACTTATGCTACCTTAGCTCGGATGGGTGTGATCCGTGGGTGCAGAAGTCAGGTAACACTATTTCCTGGGCCCGATGGAACCAGGAGTTCACCTTTGGAATGAATGTAGGGTCTAGTCGTAACACGACTCTGTCCGGGTGGAAGCAACAAAGGTCAGGTCTCACTGACAAGGCTGACAATTCTGATACGCGTCTAGCTGAAGTAATTGCGACCAAGAATGCTGTCTTGATTGATAGAAAGCGTAGTTACACTGATCTCAATGGTTCGAAAGGCGTTGTCATGGCAACCGGGAAAACAAATAACTGGAGCTTCGCTGGCTCGCTTTATTGTTCCCCCAAAATGGCCGCGTTGTCGTCGTTATGGTAACCAGCGGGGAAAAACAAATAGCCTCGTATTATTCCCGCTCGTTGTAGCTCCCAAAATGGCAGTTCAGCTTTACCAGCACTGAGGCGATCGTAGAAGGCTGTTTTTCCGCTTTTCGGCCCAGGTATTTTCATCGGTTGGGGCAGGCCCCTCCCGACGTCAACCGCCTCCTGACTCCCGGGTGTGACCACGGAGGTTGGTGACCCGGTTGCCCCTCCATAATTAAGATATTCTCCCCTCTTTTATGAAGCTCCACGATCGTGCGGTAGAGGCGGCGGCCGGCGGCAGCTTGAGGATGGAACCCACGGAGGGTCCCAGCCCATGCTACTAGGAGGGAGCCACTTTGATTGAAGAACACCTGCATAGAAGATAACATTAATATTAACAGTAAGAAACTCACAATTTAAGAAAAGATACTGTAAAAGGAAAAACTCCAGGATTGGAGGAAAACTCAAAAGGTCCCTTTACTGTGACTGAGTTTTCATGACTGGTGGGCTAGGGGGCGGCACCTGCCTAATATTTAAATTAAACTCAGTCCCTACCAATGAGACTTGAGAATTACCCATGTTGGACTCTCCTTGCAAGTGCATTGGAGAATGGTTCTTTCTTATAGTGCATTCACTGTTATAATTACTACATAAAATATGAATGCGTGAATGTCACTGTTTGAAAGCTGAGCTTCTTCTCCTTCTGCTTTTGTTTTGTCTTTCAAACAAATATTTAATGGATTCAATAAAGCATAGGAAGACAGTACTGTGCCCATGGATACCAATATGACCTGCCTTGGATATCTCCTTGAGGTTCCCAAAGCCTCATCCATTCTTAAATTAAAAAAATTCGAATACAGCATGTTACTGTAAAGCATCAATCTATCATCATATTGAATGTCTTTTGAGTTCATAATTTTCCACTGGATCCTAGATGGTCAATCTGGGTCTTTTGCTATTGGCTATGTGCAAAAAGGCATACATTTTCTGCACAAATATCCCACAGCAGGCATTTTGTGAATGTATCAGCATATGCTTTCAGTTTGAAGCATGAACTAATCTCCCCAAAGATACTATGTTGTTCTATAGCAAACATAATTACCCACATTCTTTTTAAGAGGGCAAACAAGAGCCCACATATTTCCCATGTTTTTAAATGTCAAATGAGTCTCACCTGTAACTGGTTGTCATAAATACCTAACCGTTGTGTAACCCCATATTTGCATTTGTTGATTGAATTTCAGGGATCTCAAAGTAGTGACAAAGAGTATAATGAAAATTCTTTAAAAATGTGAAAAGTAATATTGCATAAGAGCAAGACTTTATTTTTAAAGTGTATTAAAAAAAGCATATATTTAACGTCATACACAGCCCTTTTTCTACACTGCTCAAAAAATTAAAGGGAATACTTAAATAACACAATATAACTCCAAGTAAATCAAACTTCTGTGAAATCAAACTGTCCACTTAGGAACAACACTGATTGACAATCAATTTCACATGTTGTCAGCACATTCAACTTTGTACAGAACATAATAGTCAATGAGAATATTTCATTCATTCAGATCTAGGATGTCTTTTTTCAGTGTTCCCTTTATTTTTTTGACCAGTGTATACACAATTACAGCTAGCCCTGTTCCTTTCCGAGTAGAATAGAGTTTAAACCTGACCCGACTTGAGCATTGAAAAGCTCCTTGAATTCGACCGAGAAGAGCAAACCCTAAAAAAAATGTAAATCCGCAGATATCGACGAGCAAAAACGTCATTTTAACGACGCTGGTTCTCTCTCTGTACTTACTGCAGAAATAGCTGCATCCCGGAAAGGCTTCAAAGCACCTTCGGGTTCGGGCAATAAAAACCTGTTAAGATCTCAAATAACTAAACTTCAGCTCTCAAGTCCATCAAATGGCATGGATAAAAAGAGGGGGAGGAGGATGGGGCAAGAATTAATCTCCTGAGAAGCAGGGGGACTTAATTTTTTTTTTTAAAGAGGCGACTTGAACGCCCGCAGCGACTACGCCGAAGAACCTGAGGAGTGGTGGGGGAAAACGCCACCCTCCCTTTCTTCCCTCGGTCCTCGCCATTGCAAGGACATTAGGAGAGAGTGCCTCGACCCTTTCCGAGTCGACAGAGAGAGGAGTGGACCCCGCAGATATAAAACGACCCCCCCATTATTATTTTTTTTGCCTCGCCGCAGGCTTTGCCGTCCATCACTACACAAGGCCGGCGTTTGGCAGTTGCCATAGAAACGCCCGAGGCTCCTCCGCCTCCCAGGTCTCTTTTTGCCTCTCCGGCGCGGCGAGCGGCGAGAGCTTGAAATGGCACTCGGCTCGTCTTTTTCTCGCGAGATTTGGACGAGGCGAGAAAGCAGCCGGAGCAGGCAAGGAAGGCTGGCTTTTGCTCGGTGAGCTCATCCTGGGGCGCTGAGGGAAGAAGGAGCCAGCTGCCGCAGCAGCAGCTCCCGTACAGAAGAGAAGCGGCCGGAGCAACTTTGTTGAGGTGAGTTTTGAAACCGGAACGAGGCGGCGGGAGAGCGGGCCGCGCGGGGGAGGTCCGGAAGCGCGAGGGCGTCCCGCTTCTCCTCACTCCCACGTTTTTCAAGCCCCCCCCCCATCCGCAACCTGCGTGGACCTTGAATGAGTTCGAACCTGGCCGAAAAGATACCGATACGCGACCTCCCCCTCCCCTCAGCTTGCTGCGTCGGCTGGGAAGTGTGTGTGGGGGTGTTCCATAACGAAAAGGGACCTGATGCAAACGGTGCATAAAATAAAATAAATACCAAAACCACACACGCCCCCTCTTTCTCCCCCCCCCCCCCCACAAAAAACTTCTTCCTTCCAACCCTTTAAAGCCTTTCCGCCTGCCCTTTCCGCGCTTTGCAGCTTTAATTGACTCCGGAGACCTTGGAGTTATGCGTTGCCGGCGCTTCCCCCTTCTCCCCCCCCCCCACAATAGCCCACCTCCCCCCCCCCTGTTCCTGCTGCTGCTGCAGGATGCGTCGTCCCCCGGCCGTTCCCAAATTCATTAAAAGTGGGAGGTCCTGCTTCTTTTATTTATTGGTCTGAGACAGAGAGGGAGAGCTCCTCCTCCTCTCCTTCTTTCCAGCTCCCTCTCTCCCAAATATTTCCCTCTGTATAAATGCGCCCGAGAAGGGAGCTGCATGCACGGAAAGTCGGGGAGGCTTGCGTTGCAAAGTGAGAAAGGCGAAGGAAAGCTTACTTGCCTTCTCTCTCCCCCCCTCCCCATCTCGTTTTAAACAAGGGGAGGGTAAAAAAAAGAAGAACCTTCCGTACTGTATTCAGATCAAGACTTCCTCCCCCCCCCTCTTAGTTTTCTTTCGGTGGCTTTTTCGGATCCGTCTCCTTTAGGCGAAAACCCAGGACTCATATTTTCCCCAGACATATTGAGCAAGTTGATTTCATTTTTTTCCTGCGGGCAAAGCTGAGACGGCTGCATAGAGAAAGAGAGACAGAGAGAGAGACAGAGAGAGAGAGAGGCTAGCACTAATAGATTTGTACAGTACATCTTTTTTCAGTGTTAAGAGAATATACTGTATATACTCTGTGTGTGTGTGTGTGTATGTGTGTGTGTATACATACATATATACATACACATACATAACATACATACACGTATGTCACATGTTTTTGCTGAATTTGAAAATTAAAGGATATGATAGATAGAGAGATACATACATTCATACATATATGGAATGGAAGGAGATGCAAATGTGCATTGTGGAAAATAATTACCACTGAACTCAGGCTAAATTCACTGAACTCCCAGATTTGACTACACAGTGCTCTCCATCAGAATGCTGCATCTGTATCGACACTCTTTCGTTTATATTTAAAAAGCATTTCTTCACCCAACTCCTAAGGTGCAAGCAGTTTTGGTTCCCAGCTGTGCTTACTTTATTCCAAGCCACCATGGTAATTTAGCTAATTCAAAGATAGTGCCGCTGGGCATATTATACATGTGCATAATGTGGGAAAGGGAGTGGAGTGGAGACTAAAACATAGTCTTGAAGTTCAGAGAAGTGAATATGGAAAACTGGATGTTGTAGATCAGGTAGGAAGCTGTTACTTATGTTTCAGTTTAAAAAGCAGTGGTTGTGATTGTAGATTTGCATTTGTTTTAAATGCTCTTTTTAAAAGAAATAAACAGTGTACTTTTAATTGCGTCTATAGCTATTGAAGAATTGGGAGTTGCAGTTATTAATATATTTGCACTTTTTCAAAAGTCAGAAAAGATTTACAATAGAAAAAGTGTCTAATCTTGACTGATGTTATTCATTTTGGTTAAGCCTTTCAGCAATTTTATTCATTTTGCAAAGAGTTTTGTTTTAAAATCTGCAGTGATTCTAAATCGGCAGTGGCTAATCTGTTTTAACTGCATTTTTGGTTTTGGTGATAATTGAATTTTAGTCTTTGTAATGTGCTTTCTGCTAAATAGATTGAGTTTTGTTAGATTATAGTTGCCTAGATCAGTGTTTTTCAACCAGTGTGCCGCGGCACACTAGTGTGCCGTGAGACATGGTCAGCTGTGCCGCGAAACTCAGAGAGAGAAAGAAAACAAGAGAGAGAGAAAGAAAGCAAGAGAGAGAAAGAAAGAGAGAAAGAGAACAAGAGAGAAAGAAAGCAAGAGAGAGAGAAAGAAAGCAAGAGAGAGAGAGAGCAAGAAAGAGAGAAAGAGAACAAGAGAACAAGAGAGAAAGAAAGCAAGAGAGAGAGCAAGAGGGAGAGCAAGAAAGAGAGAGAAAGAGAGGGAGGGAAGGTGGGAGAGAGAAAGACATAGAGGGAGGTAGGGAGAAAGAGCAAAAAAGAGGAAGGAAGGAAGAGAGAAAGAAAGGGATGGATGGAGAGAGAGAAAAAAGAAGGGAGAAAGAAGGAGGGAAAGAGAAATAGAGCGAAAGGGAGGAAGAGAGAAAACTTTTTTGTCCAAACTTTTTTGAGCCACCCCCCCACACACACTCAATGTGCCCAAGGATTTTGTAAATGTAAAAAATGTGCCCTGGCTCAAAAAAGGTTGAAAATCACTGGCCTAGATTGATGTGAAGATTGATATGTTCTCAAATTGGTTCTTCCAGGAGAAAATGTTAATTTGGACCTTACCCTCATTCAATATTTGAGTTGTCTGTGACCCATGTGTTCATCTCTATATGTGTAAACTTTAAATAAGTTTCATTAAGTATTTTTTTTTCTTTTTAGCTTTTTAAGTTATACAGTATCTATGTATAATTTTACTTAGAAATAGAAATTAGTTTTATGATTTTGGTTTCTAAAGTTCCCTATGAAGGAAATATGTATGTACAGTAGTAGTTTTTATTGCTAAAGTATTTTGACTTTTTATAAGCTAGACTTCAGAACTCAGCCTTGAACAACTAACTAAAATACCTTTGACTCAATAGAATGATAGTCAAACAGAAAGTTCATGTGCATATTGCTATTTGAAAAGTTCACATTTCACTTAGCATACAAATGATCAGAGATTATTATCTTGGGGAAGGTTAGAGTATAATTATTAATTAATAAACATGGATTAATTGATAGTTAGAAATTTCTAATGTTGCAATTTCTAGAATTTATAGAGTTTTTACACTTAAGCTAAACTTATAAAAATATAAATTTCATATATTTGGGTAACTTTACTCATCTATTGATTTTCAAAACTTGCAAGCGTGTCTTACCAGTTTCATTTTAACTGCTAGCAAGAAAATGGCCTAAGTAGGATTTTGCATATAATCTCTGATAGAATTGGAGATACCTAATTTTTGCCAATTTCCTGTTTCATCTCACACACCAATCTGGAGAGTTCTCCAAAGGCTCTGTATTAAATCTGGTTGAGGAAAGTTAAAGGGCTGTGAAGGGAACAAGGGACTTGATGAAATTGCCTCCAGCAGGAATGCTGCTGACTCAGAAGTATTGCCTGGACTGAAGAGTTGCTCTGTTCACAGGTATCAAGTGAGATATTAAATCCAAAGTTTTTTTATCTTTATCATCTGAACACTTGGATTTATTCCAGTTTAATTAAACAGTATTTTTGATTGATTTGAGCAAATTTGGTAGAGAATAGTAATGTTGGTTTCATGTAAATTATTGAGATTATAGTGAATTAACAAATGTGTTTGATAGAAAACGTTCAGCTTTATTCATAGAGATTTAAGATAAAGTGATTGCTTACTAGCAGATGCAGCTACAACTTTGGATTTAAAAGCTAGAGCAAATCCAAACAGCTTATGGCGTATTTCATTTTCTCCATATATAGATGCACTTCTGCTGAAATAACTTTTACATTGGTGTCCTCCAAATATGTTGGACTGCAGTTCCTCTCTGATCCTCAGCAAGCAACCTACACTTTTCCTGGGGCTGGTTTATTTGCTTGGTTCATATGGCTGCTGATTCACCAATGACTCAATCCATTAGTGTAGCCATTGATCATGTATGATGGGAACAATAATGTAGCAAACTGGCTGTCCATAAGTTTTCTTTAGACTGAGGGATTGTTGCTTGTTCAGGAGTCTAAAGAACAAGACAAAGAACAGAGTTTATTTTAAATAAATTAAAGTTTGAGAACTTAAACACAAATGAAACATTGTATAGACTTGTTTCTGATATTATCACATATCTCTCTGTTGAACTGTTTTGTGTGTAGGCATATCTCACACACACACACGCACACACACCTCTTTTAAATAAATAATTTTTGGATAATTTGTCATTCTAAATCATGAATCATGTTTTAGTTTTTATCCAATGATATTTCCCCTTGTTTGAATTTAATGTTTGTGTAAGCTCAGCTAGAGGGCTTTCCTTTTGTGTTATATGGCTATAGGACAGTGATTACCCTCCCTTGGCTCCAGGAAAGTCTTTGGAACCTGAGGAGGATGAAACACGAGCCTACTGGGCCCACCAGAAGTTGGGAAATAGGCCGTTTGGGTGTGGGCACTCACACATGCACAATAATGCACGTGCATGCTCTTTTGGCACCCAAGGAAAAAAAGGTTTGCCGTCACTGCTATAGGATATATAGAACAAATTAGAAAATTAGAATTATTCACATCAAAAGTTGACAAAGTATAGTCTGGGGAGCCTTGAGGGTCAGAAGCCCACAAAGTCAAATAAATACAGACTTTACAATTTTTCAGTTTTAATAACCCACATAACCCAAAGCACTTTGGGGTCCTCAATCATTTTTAAATATGTAAAGGAATCCTGAGACTGAAATGTTTTTGAACAGCTATTTATATAATCTGTAAGAGCTGGAAGAGGTAGTTGATCCTGCCTCAAATTACTTTTCTGTTCATCTTCATTTATAGTTCTGCAGTATTTTTTCTCTGTGAAAGAAAGTGTTTGCATAAGGGTTTGCTACTTAATATTCACTGCTTACAGGATATTCAGGATTTCCCACTGAGATGTAGACATAAAAATGTCTGTGTTATTTAAAATGTAAATCATAAAGGGTGGTTTCCTAATAACTGTTTATTTACTGTATTTATTATGAACTTCTAAGTGGCTTACTGAAATAGCATATGCAACTTTAAAGCAACATCAAGTTATCAAAATGAACAGATATATCTCATAATAAATATGTTGCATATAATACTGTATGGTCATAACAGTCATGATGTCTTGTAATAGCAAAGGGGGACCGCCTTCTGCCGCATGAATCCCAGCGACCAGTTAGGTCCCACAGTGTTGGCCTTCTCCAGGTCCTGTCAACTAGACAATGTTGTTTGGCGGGGCCTAGGGGAAGAGCCTAATCTGTGGGGGCCCCGGCCCTCTAGAATCATCCAATCCCACCCAGAGATTGCATTGCCTTTCGTAAAAGTTTAAAGACTTTTGCTGCCAGGCTTGGGGCCATTAGACTCTTGCCCCCTGGCCAACAAGTGTATACAGTGATCCCTCGATTTTCGCGGTCTCGATTATCGCGAAACGCTATACCACGGTTTTTCAAAAAATATTAATTAAAAAATACTCCACGGTTTTTTGGCTATACCACGGTTTTTCCCACCCGATGACGTCATACGTCATCACCAAGAGTCACTTCTCTGTCTCTTTCTCTTTCTTTCCTGTCATTCTCTGCTTCAATCATTTTCTCATTTCTCTTTTTTTCTCCCCTTTTTTCTATCATTTCTCTCTCTCCACTCTTCTCTCTCTCTCTTTCTTCCTCTCTCTCACTGTCTTCCTTCCTTTCTCATCTTTCTTTCTCTCTCTCTTTCTCTATCTTGCTTCTTCCTCTCTCACACTCTCTTCCTCCCTCTTTCATCTCTTTCTTTCCTTCTCTCTCTTTCTCTATCTCTCCCCCTCCTGCTCTCGAGCTGCAAACGGCGGGCGGGCGGGTGAACAGGCGAGCGGCAAACGGCGGGCGGGAGGGTGAACAGGCGAGCGGCAAATGGTGGGCGGGTGAACGGGCGAGCGGGCGGGCGAGCAGCGAACGGCGGGCGGGCAGGTGCTGGGGGGGCGGGGGCAGCCGGCATTCAAAGCAATCTGTCGGCTTCCGCACTCTCGTCGCTCCCCGCCTCCACCATCTGCGCATGCGCAGCCATGGAAAAAAGGTGCGCATGCGCAGATGGTGTTTTTACTTCCGTACCACTATACCACGGATAATCGATTTTCGCGGGAGGTCTTGGAACGTAACCCCCACGAAAATCGAGGGATCACTGTATGTCTTGCTGTATGAATGGGAATGAATGATTTTAGTGTTATTAGAGTTTTTAAAGTTTTTTAGAAATATTAATTGAATTTTTTGATATGTACATTGTATATTGTTTGATATGTTGTAGCCGCCCCGAATGCTCGGAGAGGGGCGGCATACAAATCCAATTAATAAATTATAAATAAATCAATAAATAAATTTCATTCGCCCCAAGCTCAGGACTATTTCTCATTCTCACCTTGGGTCCCAAATGCATGAGTTGGAAAAACCCGTGTTTTCAGAAGTTTCCTAAATATTAAAAGTGAGGATTCGGTCCTTAAATTTGGTAGGAAGGTGTAGTAGAAGAGCTAAGCTGCTGCACAGAATGCACCCCTGCAATCCCTGCTTCTTTTACTTCTTGATGAATGAAGAGCAACAACACTTATAAGTGAACAAGCATTCTTAGCAAGCACACCTTACTTGGAGGTAGTCAGGCCTCAAGTCTTACATTGATACTTTATTGAGTCATAACATCTCTAAACCAGTCTCTAATTAAAGTTGAGGTCTTTATGAGCAGAATGAGGAGGTTTATGGATTAAAAATTTCCCATGTTTGTACAGTAAATAGGAAAGTCATACTGTAAGTATGATTGCATATAATTTTTAATGTTTTATCTGTACCAAATTATGTATAAGCTACTGTGAATAAAATGAAATCCCTATTTTAAATAGCCTCTCTCTGGTTTTGTTCATTAACTTTCTTATGCAACCCAAGTGGTGTCTTTTTCTGTATAAGTTCATTCTTTAGTTTAAAATAAACTTGAATAGGGTGATCTATTGTTCTATTCTAGTTTTGAATTATTTTTAAGGCTGAATTTATATTAAATAACATAACGGGTGGGGAGGGGGAGATATGTGCCAGATTGTTCTGAGTGCCGTGTTTCCAAGGTGACATGACTCAGTAGTTTTGCTTCTAAATGTGCTCTGTTAATTGATATAGCATTCACTGGTTTATATTCCTATGAGTTTCTAAGTAAATATCACAATAGTTATTAATCATTTAACTATCTTAATATTGAATCAGTTACTGCTTTAATAATCAAGTAATGGTACAGTAGTGGGTATGAGAATTATTAGATTGCACTGTAGTCATTTTCCTGTTGCATTTGGTTTCAGGTTTCTTCAGCTGCATTGTGAAATAACTTCCTATGCTGGTTGCTACTCAGAGGTTCACAATAAGCCATTCAGCAGCATGAATTATGTTAATAATGATGAAACCTGCAGACAGTTTATGTAACATTGATGCTTTTCATAGATTTTACCTAGGCAGAATGCTCTCCCTTATGTAGTGACTGGATGAATGGAATGCTTGTGTCTGGTAAAATATTTAATTCAGTTTATTTATTTTAAATTATTTGTACGCAGAGTTCACAGGTCAGTTTAAAATACTGTACTCAAAAAGTACATTTAAAAATAAACTTAAAACAAATTTCAAAATAATAATGTGGGGCTGATATATTAGTTGTGTGGCAGCACAACAACTAAGATTTGAATGAAATATAAGTTAAATTGGGAATATAAGTAGTCCTCAACTTATGACCACGATGAAACCTAGAATTTCCATTGTAAGTCATAAGGTCATAGGTTGAGGCACTCATGTGATATATTTTTTTATGACCGCCATTAAGCAAATGCTGTGGTCATTAAGTGAACATGGTTGTTGTTATGCAAATGTTGCGGTTAAGTAAAACCCATGTATTCCTATGGGCAGTATTTTTGGGAAACTGGTCAAAAAAGTGGGAAACTAGTAAAAAACTTTGTAAATTATGAATATGTGACTGCAGAATACTGCAACTGTTAATAAAGATGAGAAAATTACCTAGTGTTCAAAATATAATAGTTGTGTCTTTTTGTGTAATGACGCTATAGAGCATTGCACACCAAGACAACTAGACACAAGAACAGTTTTTCCTGAATTCCATCACTCTGCTAAACAAATAATTCCCTCACCACTGTCAAACTATTCACTAATAGTGCATTACTATTACTATTAGTCCTCTCATTGTTCCTATCGCCCATTTCCTCCCACTTATGACTGTATGACTGTAACTTGTTGCTTGTATCCTTATGATTTATATTAATATCTTTTTCTAATTGCTTATTTGTACCCTACGACAATCATTGTTGTGTCTCATGATTCTTGACAAATTTATCTTTTATTTTATGTACAGTGAGATCATATGCACCAAAGACAAATTCCTTGTGTGACCAATCACACTTGAGCAATAAAGAATTCGGTTCTGTTCTGCTCTGTATGTGAATGAGCTTTCATGCATAAAAGCTCTTGGAACTTTGGAATCAGATTATAAGTAGTTTTAGGGAGGTCTTGAACAGTCAGTAAGTGATTGGTTGTTAAGTGAGGACTAACTGTACAAATATTCTTTGATGTAAAAGAATATCAAGTTTTGGCGTTTTCGAACAACTGACAATATTAACATTAAATAGAAATTAAAGATGTTTTAAAAGTACTAACGGAATGCAAGTTCTTGCTTTCCAGAGACTGACCTTTATTCCATGTTTTTAAAAAAATCATTCAAACTAAATATGTGCAAGTATATCAAAAATATATATCTCTAAAGACATGCAGCTTTTTCCATATATTGTATTTCTCCTTGTTTTTTAATTGAAAGCTGGTAATATGATTCTAATCAACTATTTCTATCTCTGCCTTATTCCTTTCTAGATTTATGTCATAGAGTACATTTAGCTGACTAATGCATTTATCCCCGGAAATGAGGTGTGTGTTACATCCATTTGTCATGTGTAAACTGATGTGTAGACTTCCTTGCCAAAGGGCATAGTGTTATGCTGTAGCAAGAGTTATAAGTATTACCAAAACTGAAATGATTCTGTTCTCTAGAAAATGTTGCAACAAAATCCATTGCATTGCTTCAAGAACTATAAAACAGAATAGCTGCAGAATGCCACAAAACTGCTCATGCATATAATCTATTCTAGAAATTCAAGCTTTAATAAGTTTTTGAATGATCATATGAAAAGCTTTTCCTCTTCATGTCATAGTATATAATCTTTCTGGTATACAATACTGGCTGGAAAGAACACTGCTTAGAATTAGATGTATGATAACACATTTTATATTTTGATTCAAAGATCTGTATTGTATCAGATGTTCCTTTTGCTTAATTCTTAATTCATTTGACTCTAGCTTTGGATGCTTATTTTTAAGCATCCAAAGCTTGGAAGCCCATAAAGTTTATCTGTTTAAATGATTGAATAGAAACACTTAAAATTAACTCAGTTTTGATGTATGTGTTTTGAAATACTATTGCTATTGTTAATTGGCTAATCTGTGCTTAATGAAACTCATTTTAAATATCTAGTTTAATTCATTCAATTTGCCTATAGTAAATCTCTTCCTGATTACTTGTTTTTGGTAAATCTCCGAGTCTTCAGAGAGGGGCGGCATACAAATCTAATAGATAGATAGATAGATAGATAGATAGATAGATAGATAGATAGATAGATAGATAGATAGACCAGCAGATTTATTGGGTACTACTTCTTCAATGTATTGTAACGCAGATTTAAAAGAAATCTTAGAGACCATCCTATGCTCCTACCTAGTTTCCCCCCTACATTTCCAAAACATATATTTTTATTAGTTTATTATTTATTATTATTATTTATTAGATTTGTATGCCGCCCCTCTCCGCGGACCCTCTCCAAGGATATTTGTTTTACTGAGATGAAAAAGTCTTTAATCTTTTGGGTTCACATATGTGCAGTGAAAATTTGGTAATAGTCTACTTCCATCTTCAGCCAATCCAGAATATTTTGGTGCGCACAATTTTGAGTATGCCAGTGTACTCTCACTGTTACATAAGTTGTTCTGGACCTTAGAATTTGGGTTCAATTCAAAGTATTAGTTGTCATTTTTGAAATCCTGTATGTCACAGCGCTAGGTTTCTTGTGGGACTGCTTTTCTCTTGTGGTTTCTGACCATCTTATCATATCTGTGATGATGGTCATGTTCTGAAATCCCTTCTGTGAAACTTTCTTAACTATTGGGATCCAGGAGACATGTTGTCTCTGTCAACCTATTAGATTAATGCACTCATGGACAATATGTTTTATTTATAGTGTCCTCTGAATTGTATGGTCTGTTAGAGTGTTTTGTGTTAAATTAATTGTTCTCACCCTAATTGCTATCAATACTTAATCCCATTGCAGGATTTAGCATAACAGCATTCTAAATCAAAATGACTACATACTGTCAATTCATGGTGTCACATAGAAAGGAGTTTTCAGAGTTTCCATAAAGAGAATGGAGGCTTGATGGATATTCAAAAGAACAATTATTTAAATATATATTACTGTCACTAGAGTAACAGCAGTTTTGATTGAATTCTTTAATTAAGCTTAGTCTTTTTAGGAATTCTAAATTTTAAATTCTAAATCATAACTTTCCCTTTTTGGTATATAGTTTTATGTGTAATAATACAGAATGAATAAACCTGAATTTTAGTATACAGAAACTGACTGCTTCTTGGCTTTTTGAGGTGCTGCGGGTCATGAAGTAGAAATAGTCTATGATACAAATATGTAAGTTTTATTATGTCCACTTATTATATTGACATCCGGAACCTCATGAAAACAGATTATTTGCACCTATTTAATGGTAGTTGAGGGCTTTGAAAATTTGTTTGCTAATCGTTAACATTTCCCCAACTAATTAATGGCTTATTCCCATCTATTGTATTAAATTCTCTGCTGAATCAGAGTTAATGAAAAAAGTGAAATTAAACTAACCAACAGCATTGGACCAATTGTTTTGAACCAATTTTTTCAATTTGAGAGCAAGAATAAAACACTAGAAGCTATTTCTTGTAGTATTTATTTGTTTACTATATATTACTTCATTCAAATTTGAATAGCTATCTGCCTTAAAAAAGTGATTTTGTACTGTATCTCAGTGCAATAAAATAGCACCTATTCAAAACAACCAAAGTTTTAAAAAACCCAAAACACATTAAAAGACCAATAAAAGTACCTGGAATTGGGTGCTTTGTGAAAGAAAGGATCAGTAGATCCTTTTCTCTATCTTGACTTATTCATGTTAGCCAAGAGTGAGTAGAGATGGATCAAAATAGTGTTGAAAATATTGCTGCATGTATACCTTAAGAAAAGTGTTTATTCGATCAACAATCAATAACATTTGACAAAATATAATACCAAGCAAAAATCAAATAAAAATACTAGTATAACAAAGATAAATGACTAAAACCCCTTCGGGGTTGAAAAAAGCAATAGCGGCAATATTTTGGTACTAAGGGCAAAAACACAAGTTTTGGTCTTTACTAAGAGAGTGGTTTAATAAACCTAAAGAGTAAAAGGGAGCAAATTAGAGACGGTTACTGCGTTTAAATACCTTGGAGTAGTTTTCAATTCTAAAGGCACCTGGAATGCACACCAGAAATATATAGTGCAGTTAGTTCTGAGGTCCATAAGTGCTCTTAAGTAGTTCCTTTACACAAGAGGAAGATAATTAATCCCTGCAGCATTAAAACTTTTTGAGGCCGAACCACTGGCCCAAATCATTTGTGGTGCATTAGTAGGAATTTATGCAAAGGGGGATGTCCTGGAAACAATTCAATCAATTTTTTGAGATCAATTCTTGCTCCACCCAGTGCAAAGCAAACACTCAGTTAAGTCTGGAGTCAGGAATATGGCCAATCCTGGTAAGGACCTAGAATTATTGGCTGGAAATCCAATTCTTCCCAGACTGACCCCTGTGGTTTTAATAGACATTTTCCCTTCTCCCTGTAAATAGGCCATACGGCAGAAACTCGCATTAGATGTACTTTCTGTACTATTCCTAATTTCTTTAGGATATGACCAAAAAACTACTCACCCAAAGAATAAAGGACTATGGAGTTTCAGGCTGAAGTTAATAGGCTGCCCCAAAGTGGCAGAAATTGGATTAATAAGGGCTCTTGGGAAACAGCAAGATAGCTACAAAATGTAATTTTCTCCAAGCTGAAAATAGCATTTTTCAAAGCCAGGCATAACATCTTAACCATCCACATTGCTGCAAGGCAGATACTCCAAAATCCCATTAACCAAGCATACCTGCCCATGTGGTGACAAGGAGATTGAAACGATTTTGCATGTATTATTACTCTATAAATTCTACAGGGATATTAGGTCTGCTTATATTCTGTTCCTAATATGTAAATTTTCAGGAAGGCTGGACAGTTTCTAGATTTGCATCGATCATGCAACCTATCGTGAAACCCTTTATCACTTGCACAGTGGCCAAATTGTGTGTGGCTTCAAGGAAATTAAGGCACAACTGGTCACAGAAATAATCACTTCTGTTTTATTGATCACTTTAGTAGTAATACATATGAACTACAGATAAACCTTGACTTACAACTGTTTGCTTACTGATCATTTGGAGTTACAACAGCCCTGAAACATGATTGGTTTTCACACCTGTTGTAGCATCCTCATAGCAACGTGATTAAAATTCAGACCCTTGGCAATTGGCATGTATTTTTGATGGTTACAGTGTCCCAGGATCATATGATCAGTCACCTTTTATGACCTAGCATGCAAAGTCAATGGGGAAGCCAGATTTACTTAACAGTTGTGTTACTAATTGAGCAACTGCAGTGATTCATTTAATGTCTTTGTCCAAGAAAGATTGTAAAAGGGGGAAAAACTCACTTAACTTAGCAGTGGAAATTTTGAGCTTGACTATGGTCTCAAGTCGAGGACTGCCTGTATCTCATTTTAGGTGAGGCATATTTTTACTTCATAGATTACAATATTTTAGATCTATATGTTCATGGGTAATTAAACACAATTACAATGGATTCTGTTATATTTTAATTTAGTATAACCCTGATTTTGGTCGTGAGAAGCTGGCAGGAGGTGTCCTCACTGAATGACCATGAGATTTAATTAAAGCAGCTTTGATTGCAGGGATTCATATTTGTTAAGAGATGTGATCGTTCTTTAAGACCACATCATTTAGTGAGTGAATTTGCAATCTGAATTCCATTGCAAGATTAAGGCTACCTTTCATGGGGCAAAGTGTCTGAGAGGGGGACGCTTCTGCAGCTGACAATATCCTTGGAAAAGTTGAGTTACCTTAATAGATTTCATCTTGGATTCAGAACTACTTTTTTTTGACTTCTCACCATAATGGTTTTCTCATCTTCCCTCCCGCCTCCTGATGTTAAAGGATGGGGACTTGTGTACGGTAGCATACTAATGCAAATAATGCAGCAATAATGAGCCGGGGTGGCACAGCAGGTAGAGTACTGTACTGCAGGCCACTGAAGCTGACTGTAGATCAGTAGGTTAGCGGTTCAAATCTCATCACTGGCTCAAGGTTGACTCAGCCTTCCATCCTTCCAAGGTGGGTAAAATGAGGACCCGGATTGTGGGGGCAATATGCTGGCTCTGTTAAAAAGTGCTATTGCTAACATGTTGTAAGCCACCCTGAGTCTAAGGAGAAGGGCGGCATTGAAAAATTGAATAAATAAAATGAATAATAAATAAATATGTCATTGCTTTATATTTGCATCAATCAATTTTTTTAGATTTAAGGGATAAGTCTAGAAAAGTTAAGACATAGGAAATTTGTATTTTTAACATTGTACCGAAAAATCATTAAAATAAACTCAGAGTAGTCTTTCATTTGTTTCCCAAATGTCTCCTAGATTTGTGTGACTTCATTTTAACTGATATCCAGAGTGAATGGAATAATAGTTTAATAATAAGTCACTATTCATTTCAGAATATTATTAAATCATTGTAAAAATATGGATTTTGTTTTTTGTACTGCTTGTATAAATACTGTTGTCTGATATTTCGAGCATTTGTCACAGCTGAAGTTAAAAGTTGCTTGAGATTTTATGTGTATGCCTGGGAAAGAATATTCAAGGTGAACCCCATTGTATACTCACCTGGAATTAAAACCTTTGAAATTCAGGGGGTCTTATCAAGGGTGGCTTTATATTTACCTCGCTGCCAGTTCACTTCCTCCTGCACCACATGGCAAAAAAACAAAGCTGAGAAACAGATGGAACAGATGCACAATGCCGGAACTCAACTTCTGCGCATTCAGGAAAAAAAATTCAAAAACAAATGGCGGCACCCATGGACCGGCACCAGATGAATTGAGTCGGTGACATTACGATGTCACCAGTGGGTCTCTACCAGTTCTATAGAATCGGTCCGAACCATGAGAAACCCACCCGTGTCTTACTTTTTTAAATAATCAGAAAAAAGTGACTTAGGACTGTTTTTCCACACTTATAACAATTGCAGCATGCCTGTGGTCACGTGGGATTCAGATCCTTGGCAATTGGCCTGTATTTTGACAATTGCAGGATCGTGGAGTCATGGGATCACCTTCGGTGACTTTCTGATGAGCAAATTCAGTGGGAAACCCAGATTGGTTGTACAATGGAGCAAAATACACTTTAACAACTGTCTTGCTTAGCAATGAAAACTTTGGGCCCAGTTGTAGCGGTAAATCTATAGTTGATAAAGAGACATACTCTTAATAATTGCAATTATCTCTATGACTGAAGTTGGAATTCCTAAGAGAGGAGGGCTAATACTAATTTTCTACTCATAAGGCTCCACCAGTATTCTGATTCTATTTTAACCCATCTGAGAAGAAGAAGAATTCAATGTAATTTAATTAATTTGACTTCTGTGCTGCCCAACCCCAATGGGACTCAGGATGGCTGACTACAGTAAATAATATATACAATAAACAAAGTCAAATATTAGTTAATAAGAACAGTAAAACCCATGATAAACCCTAATTAATTATCCAATCAAACACAGATGCATACAAAATCAGTTACAATTGCTATATTCATGGCTGCCAGGCTTGCCGGCAAAGCCAGGTCTTCACGGCCTTTTGGGAGGACAGTAGTGTGGGAGCAGTACAGATATCCGGGGGCAGCTGGTTCCATAAGGCCGGGGCAGTCACAGAGAAGTCCTACTTCCCCCAGGACCATCCACCTACATTGTTTAGTCAAAGGGACCTGGAGAAGGTCAACTCCTTGTGATCTAATTGGTCTTTGGGAGGTATATGGCAGTAGACAGTCTCATAACTAGACTGGTCCTAAGCCATGTATATTATATTTAAACTTAATAGCCAAATGAATGGAAAAGGGAATTAATTAATTAATTGTTAATTTAATTTATAGGCCACCCAATTCCCTAAGGACTCTGGGTGACTCAATTATTATTTCTCTTCCTCCCACTTTCTGTATATTATTTCTCTTCTGTAATTGTTATTTCTGTAATTATTTATGTTACTTCTATAATTACTATTTCTCTTCCTCCCACTTTCTGTATATCATTTCTTTCCATATAGAGAATGGGCAGGAACCAAAAAAGGCAGGGAGGATTTTTTTAAATTTCACTGCCCCCCCCCTCCAATCCTCTTCATACTACCGGTAGTACATCTGCTGTTTTACTGATTATGTCAAAGGAGAAACAAAGAGGGAAAAACCTGTAGACAAACCTGATCAGTAACATTTGGGGACTGTAGATAATCTAAAGCAGGGGTCCCCAACCACCGGGCCGCGGACCAGTACCGGGCCGCGGGGCATGTTGCACCGGTCCGTGGAGTCAGCAGCTGCCAGTCCTCCTGCCGCCGCCCCCTCCCTCCAGTGCTTCATCTCCCGCTGGGAAAGAGGCCTCGGGAGGCAGGTTCTGCCGGCCACAGGGCGATGGACGGGACAGAGGGGCGGGAAGGACCGGGAGGCTCAAGCCTCTTTTGGCTTCTGCCGTGGCACGCCTTTGCGTTTTTGGCTGGGGGGGGAGGCAGGAGGGCTGGCCTGACCCCCTCCCTCCAGCGCTTCACCTGCCGCCGGGCAAGAGGGTTTGGGAGGCAGGTTCTGCCGGCCACAGGGCGATGGCGGGAAAGAGGGGCGGGAAGGACCAGCACCCCCATGCTTAATCCCGCCCACAACCACACCCCTTTCCGCCCCCACCGGGCCATAGAAAAATTGCCTTGCTGAAACTGGTCCCTGGTGGAAAAAACGTTGGGGACCACTGATCTAAAGTACCGTAGATTGACTTGAGAGACAAAGAACCATGATCATTAAAAAGGGAGCAAGTTGTAATCTAACTACTGTATATACAATTTCATTTTTTGATAATACAGTTGAGAGGATATATTGAACCCAGAACTTTCCAAATCTGCTGCGTTTGATACCAGTTCATGAGTTGTGTGTGTATGTGTGTGTCTGCCTGTTTGCCTCTGTCTTTTGGCTTTGCTGAAAAATACCTCCTGTTGGCAAATCATGAATGGGTAATGTAAGACGCCTTGATAGCTCTGAAGAGACTGATACATTGTACATAGCTGCAGGTGGAAAAGAGCACTTAGTAATTCAAGAAAAAAAAAATCTATATAGAAAGTAATTTGTAGCCCTTGCCAGCATCTTTGAGGTCTAAAATAGCGCAAGATGATTTGTGAAGGGCAAATAAAATTCTTAATAATTAGAGATCAATCAGTTTGATGTCAATACTGGCTAAAACATTCGAATGGAATATTAAGCAGTTGTTTTGGGCAAAAGTCAACATGAGTTTATCAAGAACAGTGTTGAGGGACATATTGTAAGAGCACTGCTCTTGGCCCATTTCTGTTTAACATACAGTATATGAAAGATTTGAGTGAGAGAGCAGACAATATGATTGTTGAATTTGCGATTGATATATAGAGCATTTCAGGAAGTGGTTAACCATCTGAAAAAGGAACAGAAACAGCAATTTTAAACAAGAAATCCGTGAACTCCAAAGCTTATAGAATGCAGGAGTGGAGGACACTTCACTAGCAGCAACACTTTATATGCATATATTTATTATCCCATTTTTATTTTTGTCTAAGTCAAGGAAATGTCCATATCTTATACTCCCATCTCCTATTTTCTCCACAAAGCCCTATGAGGTGGTTTGGCCTGAGAGATAGTGATTGATCCAAAGTCACCTAGCCAGCTTCTATATCTAAGGGAAACTGAAGCTTTTCTGGGTTCTAGACAGGGTTTTCTGGGTTCTAACCTTAGCTACTGTACCGGATTGACTCTCAGAAACAATATGTGTGCATTTTGGTAGATCGCACACTGAAAATGAGATAAGATTGCCATGCAGTTGCCCAAAGCAAATGTAATTCTAGGGTTTAATGACAGAGGTGTAGTGTCATGATGGAACCACACCTAGAATATTGTGTTCACTTCATTTTAAGAAAAACGGTGATTAAGTGGAGCATATCCAGAGGAGAGTAGACAGGTTTATAAGGCACTGGTAGGAAAAACCTAGGAGGTGTGATTGGAGGCATTAGGTACAGTATATTTAGCCTAGAGAAGAGAAGATTGTGGACATGATGTCTCGGCTCAAATTGTTTAAAGCAGGACTGTCAAATTCCTGGCCCATGGGCCAGATGTGTCACAGACTGGTCACGCCCATGCCTGGTTTAGGGGGAAAATAAGTCACGTGACACCACCATAATGACATGGTTTTTCACAGTCCTGATTTAAAGGATTGTTATAGCAGATGAAGCAGAATTGTCCCTGAAGTCAGAATAAGAAATAGTGGGTTCAAATTTCAAGGCTTCTGTTGTAAAATACATGAGTTTGTTGTTAACATAATTCTTTTTCATGTTAGTGAATGGAGATGTTTGACTTTCACAGTGCCAAACAAATTTAACAGGCAGTGTAAGATACTACTTTTGACAGTTAAACTTGAATGTGAAATTTCCCTATTTCAGTAGAATAAATATGTAAGATTTATCAAAGGAATTCCTTGAGAATCGTTGTTGTGTAAATTAGAAATACATGTTGGAAGTTCAGCAAAGTTAAAATCTGTCTGATCACAAACTTGTTAAGATGATTAAATTATTTACTTTATCTTAATAAAACATTAATGGTACATAATGGAATTATATAATGAATGTAAATATGCATGGAAGAATATACAGATTATTTGCATATTTTTACAGCAATGGTTTAATAAGGGAGTGAAATTAAAACATTAATGTAAACAAACCTAAATGAGAAGAGATTTAAACTGGGCATTTTGTGGTTCTTATCTTACTCCTCATTTAATAAATATTTTAAATAAAAAAAATTAAATTAAAACATAGTGAGAGGAAATGCATCAGAATAATATAGGATTGTTCTTTATTTGCTAATTTGCAAGAGTTCAGGCTTGCCAAATTGGGAAAAGTATAATGAAGTAACATTGCATAACCAAAGCAAATTATGGTCATGACCACAAGGGCTGCCATTAGTGGTCAAGGCAAGACCGTCATCGAGTGCCTGGAATATACTCATATGCTCATATGGTCTTATGTGTGTATGTGTTTTGACACAGCATCTTAGGATAGCTTATTCTGTAATTTTAAATGGTTGTTAGGTGACCTATTGTAGGTTGCAGACTAATTGTACTAGTTGTGGTACTGTGACCTTCAAACATTAAAATAAATATCTGGAGTTCTCAAAGTTTTTTAGTATCTGAGTACTTACAGGACATATTGCATTATGGGGCAAGCTTAAGATTTCTTGTGTGATATATTAAATTGTAATTGTGTAAGAGTTGTCTCCTGTCAGTCTAGTTTGTAAGTAATAGATCATCAAAAAACCTCATGATATTCTCATTACATCACTCTCTAATGTGTAGGTGAATATATTTTGTAATATGTGTATAGCAAAAGTGAACTTAAAAGCATTCTAATTTACATCTAGTTTCCTATAGAATACATATACAGTTTTATGCTGTATAACAAAAAAGAGGTTTCAATGTATCTAAGATGTTAGTTTTCTATTGATTATTTCTAAATCACAATTTAGGCCATGGAATTATATTCATTTTATTTTATTATTTATTTTTTTCAAATTTATAAGTCACCTCTCTCCTGACTGACTCAGGGAAGCATACAACAGTAAAATGAATACAAAAATAAAAAGTACATACAATAAAAATGAATTCAAAATCTAAAACCCAATATAAAGCAAGCATACAACTATCACTCAGAGCAGAATGCCATCACTCAACGGCCCCAGTCCTGCCAGGACAAGTGTGTTTTCAAAGCCTTTCGAAAAGCCAGAAGGATTGTGGCGGTGCGAATATTGGAGGGGGTGTTTCCAGAGGATTGGAGCTGCAATAGAGAAGGCCATTCCCTATGGTCCTGCAAGCCGGCATTGCTTGGCCGATGGGACCCGGAGAAGGCCAAATCTGTGCAATATAATTGGTCGCTGGGTCTTATTCCTGTCTTATTCCCATATTCATGGAAGAGGTTTGTTTGTTTCAGAAATCAAAGAATCCCACATGATTTTGAACTAATCTCTGTCCTCTCCCTAATTGATTTATTCTGCAGGTGAACTATCTGGATATACCATGCTTAGATGCTGAAAAAAGGAATATCAACTGTAAAATGATGTTTCTGTGTGATTAAAACAATATATTTGAAGGTAAGATTATAATATTTAAAGCAGTATGTAAATACAGTGGTACCTCTACTTACGAACTTAATTCGTTCTGTGAAGAGGTTCATAAGTAGAAAAGTAGAAGAAGCAATTTTCCCCATAGGATTCAATGTAAAAGCAAATAATGCGTGCAAACCCATCCCAAAAGTCACCCCTTTTGCCTTGTACTGCTGGGAATCCCCGCCTCTGGACTTCCGTTGCCAGCCGAAGCGTCCGTTCTTTTGCTGCTGGGATTCCCCTTAGCCTCCCCTCACTGGGATTCAAAGCGGCGCCGGCAAAAACAAAGGGAATCTCAGCAAGGGGAGCCTCAGGGGATTCCCAGCAGCGCAGGAACGGGCACTTTGGGTGGCAGCAGAAGTCTGGAGGCAGGGATTCCCAGCAAGGGGAGGCTTATGGGAATCCCAGCAGCAAAAGAATGTGTGCTTTGGGTGGCAACGGAAGTTCGGAGGTGGGGCATCCCACCGGCAGCGGCTCGGGTTTGTAAGGTGAAAATGGTTCGGAAGTAGAGGCAAAAAAATCTTAAACACCGGATTCGTATCTCAAAAGGTTCGTTGGTAGAGGCGTTCGTAAGTAGAGATACCACAGTACTTTATCATTTCAGTATTTTATATAAATAAACTTGATGTTTACAGCACATTGCTGAACTCTTCAGTCTGTTCCCAAACTGAAGCTTCCCAGATGTGCTGATTATTATTCTTATGAAATATAACCATTTGGAATGCATAAGATTTCTATGACTATTCACCAACTTCAAGTTCATATGTTTGGAATGGGCAATTATAATAAAGTGAAAGAAAAAATAAAATAAATTGTAGACCGTCTTGAGAATGACAACCTGTATTCCATAGCATGCAACTTTTCTAATAATAATTTTATTAAACTTATCAAAGTATAAAATACAACAAAATTAAAACAGTGGGAAAATAGAGAAGAAAAAGGAAGAAAAGGGGGAAAAAGAAAGAAAAGCATTGACAAGCACAAAATTCAGAAGCGGTTTCCAAGTAACAATAAAGTTGGGTATATTGTTTTCTTTGCTTAGAGCAGTTGATTTAGCCATCTGTGACAGTTCCATCCATTTCTAGCTATTTGTCTATTGTAAGAATTAGAATTATCTTTCCAAGGCAGCCTGCAACTGTTAAGATGAAGACTTCTGACACTATTCTTGATTGATAAATACAGTTTTGAAAGAAATGAGGTTCATTTGCTTTCATTGACAGAGTGTTTCCTTATTGCCTGGTAGTTGGTGATTAAAGGCCAGGGCCATTAAGAACAATAGAGTTATGCTTACAAGGTAAAGAGCCTTGAACATTTTTTTTCTCCTCATAATTTTTTAAATAGGGAGGAAGAGGAAGGATATTAATGAAGGATGAAATTTTATAAGCAACTAAATAAAAAATATCTAATATATCTAAAAGACTTTACAGTGATACCTTGTCTTACAAACTAATTGGTTCCGGGACAAGGTTCTTAAGGTGAAAAGTTTGTAAGATGAAACAATGTTTTCCATAGGAATCAATGGAAAAGTGATTAATGCGTGCAAGCCCAAAATTCACCCCTTTTGCCAGCCGAAGTGCCCATTTTTGCGCTGCTGGGATTCCCCTGAGGCTCCCCTCCATGGGAAACCCCACCTCCGGACTTCCGTTGCCAGCGAAGCACCTGTTTTTGCGCTGCTGGGATTCCCCTACAGCATCACAAAAACATGGAAGTCCGGAAGTGGGGTTTCCCATAGAGGGGAGCCTCAGGGGAATCCCAGCAGCACAAAAACAGGCGCTTTGCTGGGAACGGAAGTCTGGAGGCGGGGCATCCCAGAGGCGGCGGTGGGTTTGTAAGGTGAAAATAGTTTGTAAGAAGAGGCAAAGAAATCTTAAACCCCGGGTTTGTATCTCGAAAAGTTTGTATGACGAGGCGTTTGTAAGACGAGGTATCACTGTTTATAGGCCCTTATGATACATGCTTTAAAGTACATATGTTTTGGTTTTTATGTAGGGATATATTCTGAGAAACAAAAGGATAAAAGCAAAACTTTGCTTGGCTAAACCAATACAGGTAGTCCTCAACTTACAACCATAAGTGAGCCCAAAATTTCTGTTGCCAAGCAAAATATTTGTTAAGTGAGTTTTGTCCCATTTAATGATTTTTCTTGCCACCGTCATTAAATGAATCGCTGCAGTTGTTAATTGAGTCACACAGTTGTTAAGTGAATCTGGCTTCCCCACTGACTATGCTTATAAAGTTGCAAAAGTTGATTGCATTATCCCGGGACACTTCAACCATCACAAATATGAGTCAGTTGCCAAGCAAGAATTTTGATCACAATGGTTGTAAGTGTGGAAAATGGTTATAAGTCATTTTTTTTAATGCCGTTATAACTTTGGTCACTAAACAAATTGTTGTAAGTTAAGGATTAGCTATGCTATTTTGCTGAGCAGGTTTTTGACTGGCACTTCAGAATCATTTTTGAGGATGGTCCCTCACATAATAAATGCAAAAAAACCCTCGATTTTCGCGGGTTCAAACTTCGCAAAAAGTCTATACCACGGTTTTTCAAAAATACAGTGGTCCTCCGAGTTTCGCGATCTCGATCATTGCGAAACGCTATATCGCGATTTTTCAACCCGGAAGAAAAAAACACCATCTGCGCATGCGCGCCCTTTTTTCTATGGCCACGCATGTGTAGATGGCGCCGGGCAGATCAGCTGCTGGGCGGCTTCCCTGGGTCTTCCCCCTCTTGCTGGCGGAAGGGCGAGCGGCATCAGCGAGGAGTTTGCGTGGGCGGCGGGGAAACCCCAGCGCCGCTTCCCAGCTGAGTCCTGAAGCCAAACGCGGAAGTTCGCTTCAGGACTCAGCTGGGAAGCGGCGCGAGCGAACGGTGTAGGCGGGCGAAGGGCGGGCGCGCGGGCAGGCAGGTGGCGGACAAGCGGCGGGCGGACAAGTGGCGGGCGCGGCAGCAGCGAGGAGTTTGCGTGGGCGGCGGGGAAACCCCAATCTTCGGCTCCTCGCTGCTGCGGCGGAAGTAAAAACACCATCTGCGCATGCGCAGATGGTGTTTTTACTTCCGCACCGCTACTTCGCGAAAAACCGATCATCGCGAGGGGTCCTGGAACGGAACCCTCGCGATAATCGGGGGACCACTGTATTAATTTAAAAATACTTCACAGTTTTTCCCGTCCAATAACATCATATGTCATCACCAAACTTTTATCCACCTTTAATAAATATTTTTTTTAAATAAACTTTAATAAATAAACATGGTGAGTAATAATCTAAATGGTTGCTAAGGGAATGGGAAATTGTAATTTAGGGGTTTAAAGTGTTATGGGAAGGCTTGTGATATTGTTTGTAGCCAAAAATAGTGTATTTACCTCCGCATCTCTACTTTGCGGAAATTCGACTTTCGCGGGCAGTCTCGGAACGCATCCCCCACGCAAATCGAGGGAACACTGTATGTATTAATGTAGAAACTAATATGTTTCCTGCACAAAATGGGCAATAATGTTTCCTGGGTACTGTATGAACCACAGTCTCTGCATGTTTGTATGTGTGCATGCTGATTTTTATTTGTACTTGTAATTTTTATATTTTTACTGCCAAAATGGGATGGCATGATGGCTCAGTAGTTAAGGCACTGCTCTTGTTGACTGGGGAATGGACAGCCCAGGTCCAAGACTCAAACATTGTGTGATGGATAAGAACCCATCCTCACTCAACTTGGCAGTTTGAAAGCATGCAAATCTGAAAGTTGATACATAGATGCCATTTTGGTGGGAAGGTAACAGCACTCCATGATGTTATACTGGCCACATGACCACGGAAACATAATTCGGAAAGCACTGGCTCAGTGGCCCCTGAAACAGAGAGGAGCAGCAGCCCCTACAGTCAACAATGACTAGTGTAATAAAATCTGCAGGGACTCTCTTACCTTACTTCCTGCCAAAATAGTTTAGCAGAGGGTATAAATTATTATCCTTACCATTGTTAGCCCTCTGTAAGCATACATTTTTGGTGACATATCCCTTTTTTCATCTCTCAGATTTTGCATTTAAATTATTTCCAAGTTTCAGGAGTTGTCAGTCTTTTGAGGGCTTTTTTGAACTTCTTCCAACTTTGCCTTTAATATCTTCTTTAAAAAAAAACAAAAAACTTCCATGAAAGATGAACTATGTTTTCTGTTAATATTTTTTACAATGGAATAATAC
The DNA here is from genome assembly GCF_031021105.1 of Erythrolamprus reginae. Lineage (NCBI taxonomy): Eukaryota > Metazoa > Chordata > Lepidosauria > Squamata > Dipsadidae > Erythrolamprus > Erythrolamprus reginae. Next base: position 89,171,066 of record NC_091950.1, on the reverse strand, counting down.
TTATTGGTCTGAGTATATTAAAATCATTTTTTAAAGGCCAGAGTGAACCAGGCTCAGATCTAATAATGTCATTTTAACAGTTATCTTTATTGCACTGTTGAATTAGTCTGTTTTCTTAGCATAAGGTTATCCAGTGGAATCCTTAGGATTATAGATTACTAAAGATTTTTGTTCAAGAAGAGGAATTTTTTCCACAGTATCAGGATAACTGCTTATGGTCCCAATATTGAAATCTGTTCTTTATGTGTATCATATGATCTTCCATCTAACATAGATGGCATAACCTTTCTCTAAAAAAAAAAGAAATAGGTACATATTTTGGTACTTGTCACTAATAATGTTAGCTTTCCAGGGGGAGATTTGCAGAATTAAGATATATTAGATTTAGATAAGTTTTAAATTTTTAGATAGAATATTATACTCTATAGAAATGAGACATGACTATTTGTTGCTATAGCCACTGTTCGGTCTAGTCAGGCCAATGACCCAATTAAGAGTCACACAAAAAGAATAATGATTACAAAACGTACAGGTAGAAAATGGTTAATAGTTTCAAGTCAAAATTAGTCCATTCTGGTAGTGTTCCCAGGGTGGAATATTTTTTTTTGTCCATAATCCTAAAAAGTATATTTGATGCAAAAACAACACTGCACACCTTTAAAAAGTATGCCATACCCACAGTGAAGCATGGTGCTGCAGCACTGTGCTTTGGGGCTAATTTTCTTCAACTGGAACTGGGATTTTAGTCAATTATGAACCATTCCAGGTTTTTGGCACAAAACCTTCAAGCCTCTACTAAAATGCTGAAGATGAAGAGGAATTTCTCCTTTCAACACAGGAATAATCCAAAGCTTATCTGTAAAGAAAATCTATAGGGTGACTTGAAGAGGGCTATGTGTGTGAGAGGCCCTTGCAATCATATATATTTGGAGGGCAAAGATTCCCAAGGCAAGATGTGCCATGTTGATAAGCTCCTGCCACAAAAGACTAAATGCGGTCAGATTTAGCAAAGTGTTAGTTTAAGGGTGTGCATGCATTTATAAGAAAGAGGTGGCTACCTCCCAGTTTGGACTGGATTGCCTGAACCAGTAGTGATCCACTGGTGAGTCCACGGAGAGGGGCGGCATACAAATCCAATTAATAATAATAATAATAATAATAATAATAATTATTATTATTATTATTATTATTATTATTATTATTATTATTATTATTATTATTATTATTATTATTATAAAAATGGATCGGCCCATGCCAGTAAGTGTGTCCTGCCATTTTTTTTTGGGGGGGGGGGGGTTTCGTCTGCTTGGAAAAGGGCCCTCCTGTCCACCCCGGGGTTAATCCCGACCTTTATTCGTTTATTTCTGCAAAACATGATGCGAACCGGTCGGGAAGGTAAGTGGAACCCACCCCTGATATGTAACCCATGTTATTGTATGACCCCCCCCAAAAAAAGATTTGTTAATTTTTTTTCAATTGAATTATACAGCTCATTATGTTAAAGATGGAAGAAAATCTGAGGTGATTTATCTTGATCTGAAAACATTGTCATTTTAACAGGTGTGCAGACTATATCCATTGTAGCTGCACTGAAATTAAGTAGTTTGACTTAGGGTGTAGCTCTGCAAATATTTGGGAGATTTGAGCACACAAAATTGGCAGCTTCCTACAGAATTTTAGTTTATGCAATGTCTTAAATTTAGTGCTTTCTTTATATGAAGGAGCCCATAGAGTGCTTTTAAATAAATTATAAGAGCTTCAGTAGTACTATACTCATATACTATAAGATAAATATTCAAACCAGCATATTATTTTGCAAAATACTACAAATACGTGATAAATATAGTTTATAATATATTTATGATGTCCTATAAATTGCATTTATAAACAGTTTGAACACATACATACATACATACATACATACATACATACATACATACATATATCAAATAGCATATATATGCCAAATAGCATTGTAAACTCTTTAGTTTTGCAACATTAAATATACCGTACTTTGGGGATTATAAGACACACTTCGGAAGGGCAAAAATAGGACGTACAGAGGATTTGGAGGTCCTGCACAGTGCTCCTGAAGGCTGGGGAGGGCAAAAAGTGGATGTGTGGAAGGTTTGGGAGACAAAAATGGGCCCATTTTTTAGTGAAACTTGGCCTGTTTTTGGCAAAAATGGAACGTGCAAAGGGAGGCCTGCAGAGTGCTCCTGGGGGCCGAAGAAAGCAAAAAGTGGATGCGCAAAGTCCAAAACCTTTTTTCTTTTGTTTTCCTCTTCAAAATCTATGTGCATGTTATACTCTAGTCACGTCTTATGTGTCTAGTGTGTCTTATATTCTGAAAAATACAGTTTTCTTTCTCATCTCCCGGTCCTGCATGTTGCTTCCACCATCATGATCCTGAAACAGTTTTATATCCCCATTATAAAAGTACAAATTTTTTTTGGAGCTAGTTAGCTGCATTCCTTTGTGTGCTTTGTCTTTTACATACATGTCTACACCCTGAGAATTCACAAAAAATGAGCTCATGGGTAGGACTGGGCGTGGAAAGTTTGCCTTGGTGTTGTTTTGCCCTTTGGGAAAAAGAAAGCTAATGAGCACTAGAAGAATTTGAATGGTGTTTGTTTTGAACAAAGTAGTCATGTCTCTTACAAATACAATTGTGGGTCAGATTTTGTCCTTATTCATTCCAGATTTTTATATCACGTTGCAGTATATTTGTGTTTAGATTTTTATAGAATATTTGCTGCCATCATTACATGCAGCAAATCCTTGTGACACCTACACAGTCAGATTCCAGTTGCAATAATAATGAGTGCTGTGTTGGGATTAAAATGGGAAAGAAGCAATGGAAATATTGCAGACATGTTATGAAATCTGTCACTGGCTGTTTAACAAATTGTTATTTTTGTATAAAATAATTGACACCTTTTTCATAACTTGTTTCTATTGTTTTTTACAAATAACCAAAGCAGTGAACATACCTAATATTCCTTCCTCCTCCTCCTCCTATTTTCTCTACAACAATACTGTGAGTCACTGAGAGAGAGTGACTAGCACAAAATCATGACTAAAGCAGAACTAGAACTCACAATCTCCTGATTTCTAACAGTGCCTTAACTTCTAAACCAAACTGGCTCTCTTTAGTCTCATTTATGACTCTTAATTAAACACTTATTTCAAAAAGTGTTCACTTCAAACAGAGAATGGAGGGATTGTATTATATGCTCAGATCTGAAAATTCCATTTGTTAATGAATAGAATTCTTAGGAATGAGAACTTCCCTTCGTTTTCTCAAACCCCCCCCCCCCCCCAATTTTCTTCCTGAAGCTAGGAAATCATTGCAAAAATTGCTTGATGTTGCACAAGGGGATGCAGACGAAACAATGAATTAATGGAAATTATGCCAACTATGCAAATTAAGGAACAATTATTATTCAGAGTATGTTTTTAGCAGGCCATTGCTATATATACTTTTTTCAAGACTTGAAATTTCTTCTTGGGATTTTGTTTAAATCCTAAGCTAATTGATAATAATTCTTTTGTTATGAGACAATTTCAATTGTAAGTTTCTGTTAGTTGCAATTATGGTTTGCTATATAAAGTGAAAGAAAGCTGAAACTGAAAGAAAGACTTTTTGTTCAGATCCTTAATGAATGTGTCAGATACCAGAATATGTCAGATACCAGAACCTCTTGGCTCAATTCAAAATAGTTCTTAATTGTATATTAAATGTGAGGTCCTGTCCTAGCATAGTTTCTTTCTTGCATTGCATTGCATTGTCGTACCAACCAGGTAACATCATCAGTGCTAGAAAGAAGTGGGGTATGGTCTCTGTTTATATACAAGGGGCTTGCTCTCTCAGAGCTGGCCAGCAGTCACCAACACGAGAAAATTTTGATAGTCCACAGTGCACCTGGATGGAGGAACTGTTCTGGGATAACCAATGGGCAGTCCTATGACTAGAGCTCTGGAATATGGGACCAGCCAGGCAGCTCGTGGTGGGGCTGTAAATCTCCTCCATAGAGGGTGGTATGTGCAACATGCAACTTTGCAGGTGGTGCAACGTGCAAGGAATAGTGCAGCCCTCACTGGCCAGAATGAGATAATGGTGCTGTTGTGGCAAGAGGGTAACGGTGCAGGGGGGCTGAAGCACAAATGATACTTTCATCCCTCTGCAATCCGCGGTTCTTTCATCCCTCTGCTGTGGCTTTCTGTGAGCCGAACCCACAAGTGGCTGGCTTCACCTCTCGCCATCCCTTGCCAGTCACTCCTCATCTGGCCCGAGAAGGTAAAGGCAAGGGATGGAGACTCACTCCATCTTTCAGAGTGGGAGCAAAGTGCCCCTGTATTTGCTTAATCTCTTGCTGGGTTCCGCAGGTACTTCTTCCAGCCTTTTTTGTTGCTGCGCACACCTTGGTCATTCGGTGACTTCCTCTCCACTGCGAGACACTGGCGTGGCTGTTTCTCTTTGCTGTTGCTGCTGTTGGCGTCTCCATGGCCTGTCTGCTGTTCTCATAGTACCTTGTGCAACACAGTTAAATTTAGCGGACTTCACAATGGGAGAGATGGCATCCCCCTCTCCTCCTGGAGCCCATTACAGTGTGGAGCATTGGCCTCAGCTGGGTCGGGCAAGTGTCTCGGAGTGGAGAGCAGGTTGTGCATCTCCCCGAGCAAGTTGAGTCCAGCACCAATAAAGGCTGAAGAAGCACCCGCGAGACTCAGAGAGCACTGGAGAATCAGAATATGAGAGAGAGTGAGAGAAAGAGAGAGAGAGAGAAAGAAATATATATATATATAGAGAGAGAGAGAGAAAGAAAGAAAGTGAGAGATGAGAAATAGACAGATGTGACAGAGATTAGACAGATGAGAGAGAAAGAGAGACAGAGAGAGGGGGGAAGAGAAAAATGTGTGAGAGAAAGAGGAGAGAGAGGGGGAGGGAAGTAGGAAGGGAGGGAGAAGGAGAGCTAAAGTGCGCTGGATTCATATTAGTGGTCCGCAGGATTTAAAATTATGAATTTAGTGGTTCCAGGTGACCCATGGACTAGGCTATTGTTTACTATTTGTCTAGTATTAATCTTGGTATTAATCTCTGTTTTTCTGAGTGTTGATTGCTGGCCAAGAGGTGTTTTGGTCTTTTTGTTTCCCAAAAGAAGAGTGTGAAATGCAAACTTCCTCCTTAAATAATTTGTGAATATCCCTAAATTAAATTTTTATTAGCCACCAAATATTTGCAGTCTTTTGGAAGCCTTGACTAATCTAACTTTAAAATTTTCTTTAAGAAAGTGATGGTGTCTAGGCCATAGACAGAGCTCGGTAGAAACTCCAATAAAGGTAGATCTCATCTGTACAGGAAGCTGGCTCATATTAGTGTACCTACCCCACCTTTCCCTCGTACTTACTTAGACACACAACAACTTGAATCATACTTGATTTCAAGGTGTGATTACTGCTTTGAGATTATTATATGCCCAGAGATGGAAAGACTTTACATTACCCATATAAGGCAATGATTGATGAAATTGACAAGTCTTGCTGAGATGTACTGGTATTTTTTGATTAGAGAAAAGACACTATCTACATATTTTATGACTATTGGCTATGTTTTGGATAAAAATGAACAAAGAAAAACCTCGAACATGTGATATATGGCTTTGGTGATTAGACAGGATTGATTATGGAAAGAAAAGTGAAAGGTTTTTGAAGCTCTCCCTGTTTGGTTGTTTTTTGAAGACAAGTTGTTACTGACATCAGTGCTGGAAGGGAGTGGGGTTTTCTCTCATTTGATATATTAATAGCTTGCCATGTCAGTTTTGGTGTGATGTTGGTAGTTCCTGATTAAGCTTGTTGTTTATTGTTACCTTTTTTTTGTCTAGTAGTTCCTTGATTGGGGTGTGGTTTCCTTCTTTACTATTGGTCTAGTGTTAATTTTAGTTTACTTTCTGCTCATCTGATGTTGATTGCTGGTGATGAGGTCTTTTTTTTTTTTTTGACTTTTTGATCCCATCTTTTGAATGGTATTCAGATGTTGTTTATCGCTGTTCCTGTGGATGGAAGATTTGTCTGAATGCCAGGCTTCCAGGAATTCTCTGGTGTTTATGGAGTTGGCTTGGTGTTTACAGTTTCTCTTAACTATGGTTAAATCTGACCATGTTTTGTGAAATTAAGGAATTTTTATGGTGTTTTCTGACTGCTAATTGGATGCTCTCTGCTGGTTTTCTCTTTGTTCTACATAATATAAATAAATAAATAAATAAATAAATAAATAAATAAATAAATAAATAAATAAATAATGACTATTACAGTTCTTACCCTGCATGTCCTAGATGATTCCTGTTTTCCTTCTGGGCTTGCTGGATTTTTTGCTTTATGTATAATATTTTGGAGAGCTTTAGCTAGTTTGTGTGCTATGGTGATGCTGTGTTGTCATACTTATTTATGGTTCCTGAGATGTTTTTGATGTATGACAGTGTAATCCTTTTCACAGGTTTGTGCTAATTGTGCTATATTGGGTTGAGTGGCCAGGCACTTTTGGATACAGTTTCATAGATATCCTTTTTGTTGGAATATGTTATATAAGTCTATGGGCAGGGGCGGCATACAAAACTAATAAATAAATAAGTAAGTAAGTAAGTAAACAAACAAACAAACAATCCTTTTCTGATGTTCAAGGTTGCCGCAGCTCACTTAAATAATATTTCTACACAGCTTCTCTTGTGAAAGGCTGGGTATTATTTTGGTAGCAGAACACTTGATTGGATAGTTTTTCCATAGATTTGTGTTTCTAATCTGCTAACCAGGATATCCAGTGTTCTGTCTGGGTTCCCCCAGACGTCAACACCAACTAAAAAGAGTATCCAGACACGCTGGTAAAAAGCAAAGTCATTTTATATCTTTGAAAAGAAACACAGATAACAAAGACTGTTCTTACAAACTGGAATGCTATGAAGCTTCACAGAACAGTCACAACGGCCAGACAATACAACAGGCTTCTTGCTGGCACACACACCACTGTAGATAATAAAACCCACGCCTCCCCCAAGTTTTCAGCCTTCGAGGCCACAAGCCAGAATCAGAGAAACCAAGGATCGAAGCAAGGTCACAGGACTCCCAAAAGATAACTCTCCACAATACAGGAAGGGCGGGCCTGCCTTTTCAACCTTTCTGAGGAGAACCACACCCAAACCCAGCTGTTGCCTATTAGGGATGGAAATACCTGGCTAATTGTCCCCTTCTTTGTGCTGCCCTTCTCTGCCTCATATCTATGATGGCTTGTGCATTCTCATCTAATGACTCCAGGCTACTCGCTGGGGAGAGCTCCCCCCCGGGGGTCTCAGGCTGTTCCCCCTCCTCCTCGTCCTGACATTCCTCTTCCCCGTCTGCCTGGTCCTCCTCCTGTTCCTCGTCCGCCCCCTCTGAGCATGGAGCCGGCAGAGTTCCAGCCGTTCCCTGAGGAGCCTCAGACTGAATCACAACATCCAGAAAGGGTACTGACAAGATAAGAGGATATATGGTTAGTAGAATTCGATACCAAGCTACAAGGAATAAATTGGAATCACTTTATAATATGTAAATAGATATATTGCTCTTGAGTTAAAATGGTATATACAAAATATGCCCCCATTTTGGTGGCGGGGTATGAATGTTGTCTGGTGGTGGGCAGTAATCGCTGAGCACATTGTTATATGTTGTGTGTATGTTTTATATTATAAAATCAATAAAAATATTATACAGAAGAAAAGAAAGGGTACTGTCATTGTTTTTCTTTCCCCTTGTCAATTTTATTTCTTTGAAGGTAATTGTTGATAGTTCCATTTGTATTCTGTAATTGGTCCTTTTTTATTATGATGAAGGTATGCGAGATCTATACTTCGGATTGTATGTGTGGGAATGGTATATATTCTAGGCGTTGCATTTCAGTCTCTTCTCTTGAGTCCTGAAAGCAATGATCCCATGGGTGTTCCTTTGATTTGTTGATATATTTGTCTATAGATCTGAGGGTAAATGGTTAGGGAAAGGTTGATGAGGTCCATGATTCTGGTATTTCACGCTTGGTGCATTTGGTTAGATCAGATGTGCTGTGAGCTAGTGCTATCAAGAATTCTTTAGCTAATTCTGGGTCTGTGGATGTAAAAAAGTGCTGAAACATCAAATGAGATCATGTTTTCATCTTCCTCTATTATCAGGTCTTTGATTCTTTGGAGGCATTGTGGTCAACGGTTAATGAAATATTTGCTTCCTTCTGTGAGGTATCCTTTTTTGTCAATTCTTTGCTGGTATCTGCTCATGCAAATCATGCTGGTATTTATTACACTTGTACCTAATTCTTCTGGAAGAACGATGATTGCTTAATAAATACGTATTTGTAATAATTTAAAGAAATGTGCCAAATCTTACAATTATAGAGTGAAAAGTGTTCACTGGGTTGTAAGTTTTGCTAGTATCTTCTAGTAATTCTTTGGCTTTTTATCTATCTCTGTCTCCTGGTAAGATGATGATGATGATAGTTTAGTCCTTCTTTAGTTTTTGAGTACTACTTTTTCCTCTGCCTTGAGTTGGTTTTGTTCATGTCTTCTTCTGGTGTGTGTTATGATAGTTTGTCTTGTACTTTCTTGGATCTCTGTGGAAAATCATATGGTTTTAAATTCTCCTTCCAAAACTGCAAAGAATTATAGCTGAGTAGCATCATTTTGAGCCTTTTCTATAGAATATTCTATAACGGTGTGTAGCTGGACCTGTTGACCACTGATTTGGGCTACAGTGTTGGTTTGCTATCTGGAATTTTGTTGGAGTCTTGAGAGAGCGAGCGAGCGAGAGAGAGAGAGAGAGAGAGAGGCTAAAATATAATTGTACTTAAATGGTTGTGGGAATTATTGGAAGCTACTTTTTTAATTTCTTTCCTATTCTTCAACTTGTATTCTTGCACGTTTTGTTTTCCTTTTCTTTTTTCTTCCTTTATATTAGTTTGTAAAAGTTTTTATCTTTTTAAAAAGTTTCAATAAAATGATATTAAAATTATATTTTGTCAACAGAAGTCAGAAATACATAAATTAATTTGTAAAATCAAGTTACATGGTCTCTTTGAAACAGACTTACATAAATTATCTCACAATTTGAAAGTTTGGCTGAATAACGTTGTTTTAGTAAGATGATTTAAATGTAATTCTTAGTAATTTTTTTGTGCCTTAAAGGCAGATAATGAGGAAATATACAGCTTAATATTTAACTGAGTAAGTTATAATGTATCTCATTTGACTTCAAAGTTATTTATATAATAATTTTTTTAAACATTGAGTGCATTACAAATTTAAACAAATTAAGACAAATATTTTAATCTTAATTCTGTAGTTCAAGACCGAATATCAGTTGGATACTTGAACAGACACCCAGATACTAATCTTTAAGTACCCGAAGAGTTGTCACAGACAAAAGGGAACTTTATTTGAGCAGGGATTTGACTAAGTTTCTATGATTTATTTGCATAGTTGCTTTCTAATGGGGGATGTGTGCTGCTCCAGTTAACAGAACTCTTGGAAGCCTCCCTTCCAGAACTATGATTTTGTGAATTTATGAGTAATCTTCTAAACTACTGGAGATCCATGTGGAATCAACAGTATACAAATCCATGGAGTGTCATGCCACCACACGTTATTAGTGGTAGAAATATAATTTTTAAGTATCCTGACAGTTTTTGGCTTGTGTAATGGTTTCATTTGGCATTAATTCTTTTTCTCTCTGTTAAGCAAAGGTTTTTTTAATAAAGTAAAATCTATTCAGGATATATTCTATAACTCAGAATAGTAAGATTTAATAAGTTAATTGTACTATTTTGACCAGCGTGTCTAAATAAATTAGGGGTTTGAAATTGTACTAGCCTGCTAACTGTTAAAATGTACAAATCCATAGGTTAAATGTTATGCAAGTAATAGCTATGAGAATTACATAAGTGCATATTTTTGTAATGCCTGAAGCACTTGGTAGAACCCTGGAGTTTTAGGATCCTCTACCCTACCTATTACCTATGTCTTTCTGTTAGTATCATCAGCTGATTCAGCAAAGGAGTAAGTAATGACTAATCAGCTGAATCTGAATCTTGATAAGTTTAGAGGTACTTTACAGCATCATAAAGATTCATTTTGAAGAGGCTACTTTAGATGCATTCTTGATCCCTCCCGAAGTTTGCAAGCATTTATGCTGATTTCCATTATTTTATTATTTTATTATTTATTATTTAGATTTGTATGCCGGCCCTCTCCGCAGACTCGGGGTGGCTCACAACAGTGATAAAAACAATACATAATGACAAATCTAATAATTAGAATCTAAGATAGCAATTATACATATAAAATCTAAAAGAGAAACCCCAGTAAATAAAAGCATACATACAGTCATGTTGTGCACAGAAACTACATAGGCAAGGGGAAAGTGTCTCAGTTCCCCCAAGCTTGATGACAGAGATGGGTTTTGAGGAGTTTACGAAAGGCATGGAGGGTGGGGGCAGTCCTAATCTCCAGGGGGAGCTGATTCCAGAGGATTGGAGCCGCCACAGAGAAGGCTCTTCCCCTGGGTCCCACCAGACGGCATTGTTTAGTCGATGGGACCCAGAGAAGACCAACTCTGTGGGACCTAACCAGTCGCTGGGATTCGTGTGGCAGAAGGCGGTCTTGCAGATAAATATTGCCAATGTGCCAAAAAACATAGCAAACCTTCTTAATATCTGTTATGCTGTTCTGTTCAGGTCTGTGAGACCCGAAATAAAAGTTTGAGACCCTGTAAAAAAATTTCCCTGCATCTCTGAAACTTGAAATTTCATGACTTTGCATCATTTCAGGGGTTCTCTCTATGAGAATTTTTTTGGGGGGTGGGGGGCTTCTTTCTTGCTGAAAAAAAAAGTCCCTAAAGTTCTGTTCCCGGATCACCCTGACCCGGACCAAAAATTCTTCATTTGAGGTGCTTATGTTTGGTTAATTTGAAAACGTTTTTCACTTGGAAAGTAGTCTGGACATTTCTGCACACAATGATATGAAAATTGAACTGAAAAAATTAATGCTTATTGGTTTATTTTGCTCATAAAAGGCAGTCCCCCTTTTTGTGAACTTTTTTTTCAATTTATAGATAGTTTAGCCTACAAAATGCGTTCAATTTTACTAAAGTTGGTGTGGGATTGGTAGTTTGAACATTTCTGAACATAAGAAAAACATAAATGAACTGAAAAAAATTATGCTTATTGGTTTTTTAAATTAGAAATAAGCCCCCCCCCCCAATGCTTGCAACCAGTTTCACTTAAAAAAATTTTAAGGCTCCAAATCAGAAATATTTTTAATACCTTTTTATTTTTAACCTATTTTTAACATTGCTGATCATCATAAAAATATTTTTTTGGGGGTGGGGGCTAATTTTTTTTCTGGGCAAAATTTTACCTACACTTGTACTGTTCCTGGGTCTATTTGACCTGAAACAAAAAAAAATATTTTAGGTACTTAAATATGGTCTTTTTGAAAACTTTTTTCGCTGGGAAATTAGTTTGAACATTTTTGAACAAAATGATATGAAAATTGAACTGAAAAAAACTGCTTATTGGTTTATTTTGATCAAAACACCCCCCCCCCCCCAATTTTTGAGCATTTCGTTTCAGTTTATATATTTCTTTAGGCTACAAATCTCCAAGGGATTTCCCCCAAAAAGGTTTGATATACAAAATTGAACATTCCTGATCATAAGAAAAAATATAAATGAACTGAAAAAAGTGATGCTTATCGGTTTATTTTCGAATATAAGACCATATGGTCTTATACTCGAGTATAAGTCTACTTGAGTATAAGCATGGGAGCCCTTTGATGAGCAAAATAAACCAATAAGCATCAATTTTTTCAGTTCAATTTTCATATTATGTTCAGAAATGTTCAAGCTACCAATCCCACACCAACTTTAGTAAAATAGAACACATTTTGCAGGCAAAACTATCTATCAATTGAAAAAAAAAGTCAAAAAATGGGGGGGGCTTTTATGAGCAAAATAAACCAATAAGCATTAATCTTTTCATTTCAATTTTCATTTCATTGTGTGCAGAAATGTTCAAACATGTTTCTAAGTGAAAAAAGCTTTCAAAAAGACCAAATATAAGTACCTAAAATGAACAATTTGCGGTCCGGGTCAAATAGACCCGGGAATAGAACTTTAGTATAATGTTTTTGAACAGAACAGCAGTTAAGGGTCATTGCAAGCAAGGAGTATTTGTTAAAGCTGAGTGCCTAATATGAAAGTAAAGATATAAAAAGACAGTAAAATATATAATGGGAGCATTATTACTTTCTGCTCGAGTTGTGGTCAGGCAAAGGAGATGAATAGAGAAAGTTGCCCCCAAATGATAAAAAAGAGAACAAACACAATGTATGTTCATTCTTAAGTCTAGGTTGTGAAATAATAGTGGATGAAAATATAAGTGGTACATTTGGCCCTCAATTGAATATATTATTTTTTCATAACAATACCTTTCCTTTTTAGAAGTTATACAAATGTTAGAAGATTCAAAATTTGATAAATTTCTTATAACCACATTTCTTCAGGAGTTATTTAAACTGAAAGAAAATTTTATTTACGGGAGTATTTTAAGCAAGTAGTGAAATGCTTAAAAAGGCAGTTTAATCTTAAAATATGTTAATAAAAACATTTCATCCAAATCATAGGAGTTAATACTTTATCATACCCTATAGAGATTAAGTCGTACCAAGAGTATTGTGTCTAGTTCTGAGCACCATTCTTTAAAGGGGGTCATAAAGAGTTGAAGCAGGTAATTCCCAGTACAATTGTAAGACATTTAGAAATCAAAGCCTGTTAGGAACATTTAAAGGCACCAATTTAAAAGGCTGTCAAATACAAGAGGAGGCAAAAGCTCCTTTCTTGAACGCAACACCATTACATCGACAGATTGAATTTTTTTTAAAAAAGCAACATCTGAATTAGAAGGATTGTCTTGGCAAAGGAGCTGCTAAGTAGTAGTAGTGATATGCCTCCTTGCTATAGAATTTATTTCTATCAAAGATTTTACAGAATTATATATCAAGATAAAATTATATCAAAATAAAAAGTGACTATAAATAAATAATAGTAAAAGGGAAGAAAAAGAATCTCATATGTAGATAAGCAATACAGTGATCCCTCGATTATCACGAGGGTTCCGTTCCAAGACCCCTCGCGATAATCGATTTTTCGCGATGTAGGGTTGCGGAAGTAAAAACACCATCTGCGCATGCGCACCCTTTTTTTTCATGGCCGCGCATGCGCAGATGGTGTAGTTTGCATGGGCGGCGGGGAAGACCCAGGGAAGGTTCCTTCGGCCGCCCAGCAGCTGATCTGCTCGGCAGCGCAGAGAGGAGCCGAATCGGGGTTTCCCCTTTGCGTGGGCGGCGGGGAAACCCCAATCTTTGTCTGCTCGCTGCTGCTGCGGCCGCCCAGCAGCTGATCTGCTCGGCAGCGCAGCAGCAGCGAGCAGACGAAGATCGGGGTTTCCCCGCCGCCCACGCAAAGGGGAAACCCCGATTCGGCTCCTCGCTGCGCTGCCGAGCAGATCAGCTGCTGGGCGGCCGAAGGAACCTTCCCTGGGTCTTCCTCGCTGATGCCCCCGCTCGCCCGCCCGCTGCCCGCCCGCCGCCCGCCAGCAAGAGGGGGAGAGATAGAGAAAGAGAGAGAAGGAAAGAAAGAGATGAGAGAGGGAGGAAGAGAGTGTGAGAGAGGAAGAAGCAAGAGAGAGAAAGAGAGAGAGAAAGAAAGATGAGAAAGGAAGGAAGAGAGTGACGTCATCGGGTGGGAAAAATCGCGATATAGTGTTTCGCGAAGAACGAGATCGCGAAAATCGAGGGATCACTGTATCACAGTCCAGTTTTGTTTTAATAAGTGCAATATAGCAGTGATATTAATTTTACAATTCTCTTAATGACCTCCAGTAGCAGGAGTTTCTGATCTAATCTTCCTGTATTCTGAAATGCAAGATCAGGACATGGAATCGTGTAGAAAAATCTGGTTGGAATGCATGTGTTTTCCTGAAATTTAGATAGGATATTTGCTCCAAAATGATAAAATTGTATTTTCCTTTTAGTACTGCTGAAAGTAGATACTGAAGTGAGCTAGAGAGAATGTTCTCTATTGGGCTAAGCTCCTAAAGTTCTACAGGAAATTTGCCTGAATAAAAAGCCACACTTACAAATATTTTTCTAAAGCTGAATATTCCAGATCGAATAATAGTTGTTAAGTATTTAGTGATTTGAATATCTATGTTGCTGGTTTATATTAGAGGCCAAAGAACATTATTTCTCTATACTGCAAAGTTTATGTTTGAAATCTAAGAATGAGTTTAAATAAGTACCACAAATTATGATTTTGCTTTCATAGCGTAGGTGGCTACAGTTAGGCATTGGGAAAAGAAAGAATGGACATTGATTAAGTTCTCACTTTTCACAGTTTGAATCCAGGTGAAAGGAAATTCCACCTGGGTTTCAGAAGAGGTTTTATGGCTCCGAAGTGGCCAATTCCTTTCTTCTTTTCACAGCTTTCCCCTCCCTCCTTTGAAATGACATTTAAAGCATTCTGGAAGAAATGTGGGAGTACTGTTTAAGATTTATTTTATGTAAGAAAGATTTTAATCTTATTTTTAAAGCTGAAATATTCTGCACATTAACTGTATTTTTGTTTCACTTTGAATCAGAGCAGAAATATTGAATGCTGCTGTAATGGTAATGGTATGAGCTGGCATAGGCTGAATTGTTAACAATAATAAATCACTCACTCTCTCTCTCACACACTCACATGTATATGTATATATGAAAACTATTACACATTTCCTGATCCATTAAATTAAAAATAAAAAGTTAGATAAATAGAATTAAGATAAATGAATTAAAATCTATCCAAATAATCTTTTGCTATAAACTTTTTAACCTTTTTAAAAACAGTATTCAATTTCTGATTTCCAAAATGTTTGTTGTTATATCATTCAGAAAGAACATCAACTATAGAAACAAATCTGAGTTATGATTTGTGTGAAAGCAAATAACCAATATATTTTCTATACTTGCTATACGCAAAATGAGGACTTTCTCGTCTTCCTCATCCCATCATGGCATGCTATTGCAGGTTCTATTCAGTAGACAATGTCACTTAATGAAACCCAGGGGGTGAGCCTTTTCTGCTGCTATGCTCACATTGTGGAACATCATTCTCTTCAAGTTCAAGCCCCAACCTTGATGGCTTTGTAGAAAGGCTTGAAATCATGGCTTTCCCATTTGGCTCATAGAGCAAATGGTGATGGTGTGAATTTTTTTAACATGGTTGTACAGATTCTGTATTCACTGTGCTCTCCCATTGTCTAAACATTGTATGGTTTTTGAATTATTTTTATTGCTTTAATGTTTTTAGGGCTTGTATGGTTATTTTACCTTTCGGGTTTTTGATAATGTTTGTTTTAATTTTGCAAGCATGTATGTGAGATAGGTGATCATTTAAATTGAATAAGTAAATAAATGGTTTCACCACATTGTACCACTGGTAATTCTTTTAACCACAAAGATTTGAAGAAAAAGTAATGTTTACAGAAAAATTAAAAATGGTAAGTGTCAGGATTCTCTCTGGCAATGCAAAAAATCTTGAGTTGAACTCCAAGGACATAAAAGCTCAGATAAACTAGATTTGTGGAATAAAGCGAATGAATTCCAGTGACCTTTGTGTATCAAACCTATGCACTATTTATAGTAAAAATCAAGGTTCTTGTTCTTTTTTTCTCCATTCAAGTGGTGTAGTCAAATTAGATGGCTCTCTTTTGGTTCTGAGCCCATTTGCACTTGTCTCTTGCTAATAGAGAAGTCTGTGGTCAAACTGTTTAATTTTTCATATGTGGGAATTACACACACATACACCCACCCACACACACACACACACACTTCTGTACTTCCCCTCTTCCTCAGACAGGGACTTGTATCTAATAATCTGTCTGCAACGAATAAAGACTTCTTCTATCCCTCCATTCCTTTGAGATTTCTGATACACCAGTGTATTCCAAAGGGCTGGGGCCCTCCGAAGCAGAACTGGAAGAAAAGGGTGGGGAACAGGCTGTTCCACAGATGGAAGTGAGATCATATATCATTGGATGTAGCCCAATCTGTTAGCTAATTAAAAAATGCTAGCTTTTAAAAGCATTTACTTGAAATCTGTTGAATTAAATTGTTTTATCTCAGTGGTTATACTATTTTTTCCCCCAATGCCTTTGAGTCAGTGACTGCCTGGACTAATTCCTGCAGTTTACTTGTCAACATTTTTAGAAGTGCTTCTTTCCTAGGGCTGAGACAAAGTGATTGCCCAAAGAGTCATGGTGAACCTTTTCAGCACTGAGTGCCGAAACGGGAGCACACACAAACATTTTTGGCACGTGCATGTGCACCAGCCACTTGTTCTTCCGGTTTCTGGCATGCACACACACACCAAGACCAACTGTCTGGTGTGCACGCTTTGCTTTTCAGGGGTCCTTACCGTCTCTCTCTTCTGGAAAGTCGGAAACTCAGAATAATCTAGCACAGCCCCCTTTCCTGCCACTTCTTCCAAGGGAGTATAACCGCTTCCCAGCTAGCCCGCCACTTATCACGACTGCTTCCCAGCCAGCATGTGTCCATGCATGAGAAGCTGCGCTCTCCTCCAGCCCTTTTGGGGCAGCTCGACTCACCGCCAGTGGCTTCTCCTTCTCCTGGCTGCTCCAATATCCTGGCCGGAAGCACCAGCGGGACAGCCACTGCTGCCAGGAGCAAGGGAGTGGCTGTGCCAAGGGCGGGCAAGGTCTTCCCTCCTTTCCCGCCCAAGTGGGCTTCTTGCTTTGTCCCAGCTCTCCAGCCCGCGGCACATACTGCGGTCTGGAGCACATGGCCAACTTGGGAGCTAAATGGATGTGTGGCGAGAACTGCCACTGCTAGGGTGACGGCGAGCGGGAACCAGGATGGGTGGCCCAGGGCTTCCCTCCCTTGCCCAAGCGGGCTTCTTGCATGTCTCTGGTGGGGACAGAGGGAAGCCTCAGCCCGGCTGCTCTTGCCACCATCACCCTCTCATCCCTGGCAGCGGCAGTTCTCACACTGCTGCTTCCCTGGTGTGGCAAGATCAGCAGGAAGGGCAGCCAGCCAGCCATCAAATGCTGCCTTGTTGTGCCTCAGCTGGCAGGTCACTCCTGTACATCCCTCTGAGCAGCTGCTGCTGAGAACCTAAGGCAGGACTAGGTTATATTAGCCATTCTTTGTAAAGTATATTCTGATGAAATGAAAACCCCAGACTATTGTTTTTTGATTCAAATAACTCTCATAACCCCTCCCATAAGCCCTTGCCTATGCAAATAATTTCAAGATGCTCCCACCCTATGGAACAACCTCTCTCATTAGATCTTACAGCATTATCCCCACCTCCACCCCATTTTTAGGCTTCTATGAGGCTGTGAAAAGTTGTTTCTTCACCCTAGCTGTGACACTGGAGGCCAGTATCATTTATTTATTTATTTATTGTTTGTTTGTTTGTTTGTTTGTTTGTTAGTTAGTTAGTTAGATTGTTAGAGTTGAAAGGGACCATGCAGGTCATCAAGTCCAACCCCCTGCCTGAGCAGGAATCCTAAAGCACCCCAGCCAAGTGGCAATGTTAGGGGTAGTATGCATTTTGTTAGGGGTAGCATGCATTTTGGTGCAACATAAAAAGGAAGGAAGAAAGGATAAAAAGAAAATTAAATTAAAGAATTTTTAAAAAAATATTCCCTACATTGCTTCTCATTTTAAACAATAAAAGAGTCAACATTAAAATTCATTGTAATGATGCAGAAAAACTAGATATTTCAGTTTGTTGTTTCATTTTTCTCCAACTTTAAAATGC
This sequence comes from Erythrolamprus reginae, assembly GCF_031021105.1. Lineage (NCBI taxonomy): Eukaryota > Metazoa > Chordata > Lepidosauria > Squamata > Dipsadidae > Erythrolamprus > Erythrolamprus reginae. The sequence goes on along the minus strand of NC_091950.1, from coordinate 89,153,171 downwards.
TTTCCCTGTGAGTAACAAAAATAAATCTGTTGAAAGTATTTGAATCCAACAGCTAATAAAAATTATTAGTCATCAGTAATAAATTTGAATAGGACTTTCACAGTTGAATAGGACTTTCACAGTTGAACATACATAAAGTCTTGAACAACAGACAGGTTTTTTTTTTGAATAAATGTGTGATAATTTTCAATTATTTAATTATATAATTATTCAATTATTATTTCAATTATTTAATTATATAATTATTAACCAAGCATTATTCAAATACCTGGCTGTTTCTGCTTCTCCTAATTCTAGTATCCGACAAAGTCATTTTGGAACTTGTCCATAGATTTCTTTTTAATCATATTTTAAATCTGGCTTTTTATAAAACCATGGGAATTCATAACCTCCTCATTGACCTAATCTCCATTGGTTAACCTAGCCCTTATTAAACAATTTCTCAGACTATCCGATAAATTTCACACTTAGTAATCTATGCCAGACAAATACTCCAAGTTATATAGTTGCAGCTCTCTCCCAGCTACAATGTTTTCTCATACTCATGTAACCTAAGTCCTGAAACAGCACTTAAATTGAATTCTAGGACAATATTTTACAATTTTAAGGAATTTTTGGAGTATAAGTCGAACCTTTCTCCCCTAAAAAAGGCTAAAAATTTGGGTGCATCTTATACTCCAAATGTAGCTTTTTTGGAACTTTTACCCAGCCCTATCGTGGCATTAACAATCTTCTTGGCTCGTACTGGCTTGTAGGCTTTTTCAATGCTACTCCGAAGAAGGTTTTTTTCAGCCCTAAGTCTTTGCAGTCTTTTTTCATTGCTATTCCCTCTGAATAAGTTTTTTCCCCAGCCCTAACCAGGAGATAAAATAATGTGCTGAAGCTTACCAGACTAAGGACGCTAGCCAGAGGAATACCTGGTAGGCAGATTCCCCCAGCCTATTTTTGTCATCCAAAACTAAGATGCATCTTATATTCCAGTGTGTTTTATGCTCCTAAAAATACGATATATCGAATTCATATTCTTTTACACTGTTCTTTATTATCAATCTGTGTTTTATTCTGACAGCATTTTACTTGCACTGTGATCTAAGACTATAATGAAGATTACATTCATTGTTGTTGGCTTCTATACAACTTAAATTGATGAGCAGAGTATAACCCTTTCACATCATTCATTCATGCGTTGGCAGAATGTTCCTGCAAATTGTAGACTGTTGTTGGTTATGTTGCGGTAGCCATAGCTGATAATCTCTATAACCCCATTCCAGTGTATTTTGTCCTAAGCAGATGCTGCAAATTCTGTGAGAGTCAGGTGTAATTGCCATTATTTAGCTTCTTTCTGATTTGTCTTTTGGGTTCATTTGGTGTTGCTTTCCAGCCAAGTACATGTTACCTTTCCCACTGTCACCTATGTTACCTGTTCCTAATGTCACCTATGTGGGCATGCCACCAAACCAATGAAAACGTGATTTTCAGATCTTATTCTCAATTATGGAGGGTTGATCACTATTTTTGAATCCTCATCCACCATAAATGACACAAAGAGATGCCCAGGATTGACTTTAAACAACATTTCTGAAACACTTTCAACTTCTGCACAACTTCCTTTTTTCTGTTGCATATTACAAGCCTGGCACAGCTGTATTAAATATGTAAACTTTCATTTGGAAACCAACTTTTTTCTTCTAACCACCATTGTAAGCTCGCAAAAGTCATTTTCATATAGTCCATGCATGCAATGAAATTTATTTAAATCCATTTACTTGTATAGTTGGCACATATCTGAGGACAATGTTAATTTGTGTGGCATCAGTTTACATGGCCTTGGTCTTTTTTCCGCTTTACCCATAATCCAAGCTTCTCTGCTCTTTTATTTATAACAACATCATCTAATCATCGTGTCTTCAATTCTAATTCTTTAGTAGAAACAATGTCGTTGGTGTATTATCATTTGAAATTTGCGTCAGTGTCATACTGAATTATTGTATGTCCAGATAAGCTTTTGTCCACCATCCAGACTTATCATAGCATTGAACAACAATTTTGATAGTACACGTGCTGTTTTGACTATGAAGGGACTGGATTTATATTAACATACTTCAAACCTGGAAGGGATGCTGCCATAAAGGATAGCAATGGCTTGAACAATTTTGATGGATGTGCTGATCACTAAAAGAGCCTTTCATTTAGAGTCCTGGTGGATACCATCAAAGACATTCTTGAAATCAATAAACAAGATAATAGTTTGATATCCACTCTCATATATAGTACAACTTGCATAAGAATGAAAATCTTGTCTAAGCAGCGATGATATGGTCTAAAGCTGCATTGTTCTTCCTGTATGGAAGATTTTTATATTGGTTATAGGTGCGCTTTGGTCATCTACACAAGAACCCTTCTAGCTATTAACATGAGGCTGATTCCATAATAGCTTTCATGTGGTTTCTTATTTTTCTTTTTGAACATGATCACAGTAACAAGAAGCTTCCAATTGAACGAGACCTACCTTTTCTATACCAAAGAGAATAGGTGTGTGAATATAATTATGGATTCCTTTGCTTTCAATGTCTGCAGAGTGACTTGGTAATATTTTGCTCTGTTCAAGTTGTTTGGTAACTGCAGCAATCTTGGTTTTGCTCAGCTGAGATTTACATACAATATTAGAAGCTGGCCCTGGATCATCTTATTTCCTTATCTAATGCTGCTGGTAGCTGATAATGTAACAGTGAATCAAAATGTGCAATACAGTGCAGCAGTTTGGTTGTCATTTTAATATCTCGCCCTATTGACTTATGGATGCTCATTCTGGATCAGCCGTGCTTGCTTGGCAGGGCTTTTAAAGTTGCAAAGAGCATCAATTGCTGTTACCAGTTGCTGTTTCTACCTCTGAATTATGCCTGAACTACCTCGCCTCCAAACTGATCTAATTGTAGTTCATAAAATCATATACCAAATTGTCCTTCCTGTTAATGACTACTTCACCTTCAGCTGCAACAATACATAATTCAATTCAATTAAATTTATTAGATTTGTATGCCAACCCTCTCCGTAGACTCGGGGCGGCTCACAACATAAGCATGTAATAGATTCAAGCTAAATGTAAACCGTTCTGAACTCGACTGCAAAAAATAAGACTTCAGCAATAGAGTGACCAAAGCCTGGAATGCACTCCCTGTACTACCTGGTTTCTTCCCCAAATCCCAAAAACTTTAATCTTAGGTTGTCTACAGTTGACCTCTCCCCATTTCTAAGAGGTCTGTAAGGGGCGTGCATAAATGCACCACTGTGCCTACCATCCCTGTCCTACTGTCCTATTGTCCTCTTTTATTGTTACCTTTTTACTTATGCTTATACAAACTACTACTATCCTACAAAAGTTTGATGAATGAATGAATGAATGAATGAATGAATGAATGAATGAATGAATGCCATCTCAAACGACTGTGGGTCATCCATTAGCTCAAGCTTGTGTCATGCCCTGGTAGTGGTCAACACGGCAAGGTTGCTCAGATCAATACTTTCCCCTAGTGCCTGGTAACTATCAACATTGCTCTAGGCATGATAGTATTATTCAAAATTTGTTTGGGACAGATTTAGGGGTGGGCTACTGAGGGCTTGCAGGGGTTCAGGAGAGTCTCTGGCTAAGATCCTGTGTAGTTCAGAGCAGTGTTTCCCAACCTTGGCAACTTGAAGATATCTGGACTTCAACTCCCAGAATTCCCCAGCCAGCAAATGCCAGTGGCCAGTGCAGGCTCGGGGAGGGCAAAACACTGGTTTGGGAAGGCCAACCTTGGCAACTTGAAGATATCTGGACTTCAACTCCCAGAATTCCCCAGCCAGCAAATGCCAGTGGCCAGTGCAGGCTCGGGGAGGGCAAAACACTGGTTTGGGAAGGCCAGAAATAGGCCTGTTCCCAGCCTCCAAAGGGCTTCTGGAACCTAGGGAGGCTGTTTTCGCACTCCTGGAGGCTTGTGCAAAGCCTCTGGAGCCCGAGAAGGGCAAAAACACCCCCAATCATGGTGCAGAAGGCCAACTAGGCCATGCCCATTCAGCAATCAGGCAGAGAACTGCTTGCTAAAATTTTTGAAGCTCACCCCTGGGCTGATTGCCATAGTTACCCACCAATGTTATACCACTGAATGCATTGTAGATGTAATTTTAGCTAAGTGGTGGCTATTAACCAGCCAGAAGTTGTAAGGTGCTAAGATTTGATTGTGGTTGGGAAATCTTCATATTGAACCAGTACCTTTCGCTAATAGCTTTTTGCAGTTTTGTGTATTACTAAGGGATAAACAAGGCACTCTTTTTACTATATTCTGTTACAATGAATACAGAAAATAGAAGCAATATTTACAGCATTTGCCAATTCTTTTCTAATTGGGTTTCCACCAACATGCATTGTTATGCTTTGTTTTATTTTATTTATTTACTTATTTATTATTTATTCGATTTTTTAATGCCGCCATTCTCCCTAGACTCAGGGTGGCTTACGACATGTTCGCAATAGCACTTTTTAACAGAGCCAGTATATTGCCCCCACAATCCGGGTCCTCATTTTACCCACCTCGGAAGGATGGAAAGCTGAGTCAACCTTGAGCCGGTGATGAGATTTGAACTGCTAACCTACAAATCTATAGTCAGCTTTAGCGGCCTGCAGTACTGCACTCTACCTGATGCGCCACCTTGGCTCAGTTATTTCACATATGCCACATGTGTTGGGGAACTTGAAGAAAAGGAAAAGCCAAATGTTTCAAATGCTGACATAACTTTTCCAATAGAATAAATGACAGTGCTGATGATTTAGGGAAAAATATAACTGATTCAAATGTAAAGGAAATGTATTAGATATAATATGGAGAAAAAGATCTGGATTGTGTTTTTAACCATTTCTGATAGTAACCATAACTTGTGATACTCTAATGTAGCTGAATAGATTCCAGACAGATTAAGAAAAGGGCTTCATAAAACAGAATTGAAACTGGAAATGGTTATTAGAAGGTTTCATGATATAGACCAGTGGTCCCCAACCTTTTTTCCACCAGGGACCAGTTTCAGCAAGACAATTTTTTTATGGCCCGGTGGGGGCGGAAAGGGGTGTGGTTTTGGGCGGGATTAAGCATGAGGGTATAGCTTATCATTCCATTGTCTCTCTTCCCTCCCCCCCTTTTTAATTTTGCGGGGGAACCGAGGTGACAGAGGGAGGAAGTGTAGGAAGGGGCGGTTTCCTGTCTCTTTCCCCTCACGTTCACTCGGGACCGCCGTTTGCCTTTCAGCAGATTCAGAGGACACCCCCCGCCACCGCCCGCTCCGGCTGGGATTCCAGCAAGGAATCCCAGAGGAGGGGGAGGTGCCTCCATGGACACAGTCACCTTCCTTTGTGATCGCTGCCTGCTTGGAGTGCCCACCACCAGATCCGGTAATTTTCTTGCAGCAAGGAATCCTTCCAAAAGAAAATTACCGGAGCTGGTGGTGGGGGTTTCATGGTCACACGCACACCACTGGCTTCGCTCCTACCCAGGACCCCGGGAATAGAGTGGGGGAGCCTAGCAAAAAAAGAGCTGCACAATGTCAAAGCCTTTCCGTTTGAGCTGCAGGCAGAGCAAGGGCTTTGCGAGGGCTTCGCAAGGAGGAATTACACCACTTTAGACAAGAGAAGAAAGACAGGAAAGGAAGAAAGCAAGCAAGCAAGTTAAAGGTTTTCTCAGCCCGAGGGAAACGGCGGTCCCGAGTGAATGCGAGGGGAAAGAGACAGGAAACAGCTTGGCACTCGCCGGCTCCACAGCAGCTGCTGACTCTGCGGACCGGTGCAACATGCCTTGCGGCCCGGTACTGGTCCGCGGACCGGCAGTTGGGGACCCCTGATATAGACAACTTGGATGGCTTTAATAGGGATTACATAAATTTTGAGACGGGTATCAGTGGTTGTAAGTTTTTCTAAGTATATATTACTTATAGAATCAGACAAAATATGTTTCTTTATTACCAGCTGCACTCAGTGTCTGCCAACAAGGATGGCTTGTGGATAACCAATATTATTTTTAAGATCAGGTTTGTTTATATATGTGTGTGAGGCAAACTATTATGAGTTCTTAAAATTCATATTACCGGTACATATGTTTGTTGCTTGTATCCCTACAATTTATATTGACTATTGATTCCTAATATGATTTGATTGCTTATTTGTACCCGGACTATCATTAAATGTTGTACCTTATGATTCTTGACAAACTTATTTTTTCTTTTATGTACACTGAGAGCATTTTGCTGGCATCAATAGTATTACGCAGCTGTTATTTTGCCATAGAAGTAATTCAGGTTTACTAAAGATATAGCATGAAGGTGAAAAATGACATTTTCAGTAGAATGTCATCTTGAATCACTTAGTCATATTTAATTAAATATTTCATTAAGTAATCAGTTACTTAATAAGCTCCCTAACTTTTTGAAGTGTGAAACTTGTTATTTACTAATGTGCAAATATTGTTGAAAAGATAGGGGAAAATCACATTGTTGTCATTTTGGGATATTTAAAATATTGTTCTTCAACAAATTAATTCATTTAGTCTTTGTCATATCTTGAACATCAGTCTTCACTTTTCCTTTAAACATTCTACATTTCCTTTCACATTATTTGGCCTTAATTATCTCATTTTTTAAAAAGGAATAACATGGACTTATCGCATGCAGTATAGTAAATAATTTATTCTATTTTACTTATCTCTTCAAACAAAAATGTTGTATAACAGGCTATGCAAGGTTATTATAGTTAATAAAGCATATTTATATGCACATACCATGGAGCTGAATACTGAAACAGACATGTTTCTTGAGCTTCATTTGCACATCAAAGTGTAATGGTAACCTGAAGATAGGTTAAGCTTTGTTCTTTCTCTCTTTAAAAGTAAGTTGCATGCAGTTTCAGTTTCTGAAATGTTGGGGACACAAAATAAAGTACTTCATGATTACAATGCATTTCATCAACGTAAAGCAATCTCTTGTACACTACAAAATACAGTAATACCTCATCTTACAAAACTAATTGGTTCCAGGGGGAGGTTCGTAAGACGAAAAGTTCATAAGACGGAACATTGTTTCCCATAGGAAACAATGTAAAATCAATTAATCCGTGCAATGGAACCCCCCCCCCCGCAAAAAACCGTCGCCGCCCGGCTGTCACCTTTTGAAACAGCCGGGGGTGCTTCCCAGCGTTGTCCTGAACCCAAATCCGAACTTCCGGGTTCGGCGTTTGGGAGGCCGCCGAGAAGCCCCCCGGCTGTTTTAAAAGGTGACAGCCGGGCAGCGGGGCTTCTCGGTAGCGGCGGGTTCGTAACAAGAAAAAAGTTCGTAAGAAGAGGCAAAAATTTTCTGAACCCCGGGTTCATATCTCGGGTTGTTCGTAAGACGAGGGGTTCGTATCATGAGGTACCACTGTATATTTTTGCTTCTTCAATAAACAATTAACCACATTTATAAATAATATTCTTCCTGTGGGGCCTAGAGTCTAAATCTCATATATTGTGGTGCATCAGAATTTATGTAATAATAAATGAGTTAATTGAACTTGTGGAGTTGAAGTCCACAAGTCATAGAAGAGCCAACTTTGCCTACCCCTGGTATAGAGATATCACAGTATTGGTTTACATAGTGAAATCTAAATTATAATAAGCACTTTTTGAGTTAGATATTATTATAAAGTTTTTTAAAACTTCCATTAAGGGGTTGATTGACTTAAATGGCAGTAGTTATTAAAATAATTATGAAATGAAATCCTATTGTGTCATAAGTTAATAAAAATCTGTTTTATATTCGTGCTTTCAGTTTTTCTCATGCAATTTGAATTAACTAGTTTGTGTTTCAGTTTTCAGGCTGATAAGGAAAAAGATGAATTGGCAAATTAAACTGTTATTTGGGGTTTGCATATTTTCACATATTATTAACTTATGCATGTCTTTTTCCCCCAAATGCATACAAAAATGGCTAAAGCCAGATATGTTGCATTGCATAAATACAGACTTAATAAACAATTTTCAATCTTGTATTGTACTTAAATGTTACTGAATAGATAATTGAGTTACTCAATAAATAATTGAGACTTTTGGCAAAATCAAAAATAAATTTATATTATTTTCTTGTTTCCCCCAAAATAAGACATCCCCTGATAATAAGCTCAGTCTGGTTTTTGAGTACTTGGCAATACGGTTAAGCACTTATTTCAGGGTTCAAAAAAATATAAGACAAGGTCTTATTTCAGGGGAAACATGGTATTATATAACAACTTTCCCAGTATATACTTAAAAATAATTATCGACTCATGCAAGTTTAAAAAAAACCATTATTCTCAAAACAATTGTTTACCATCTATACTTTACTGTCTGCATCCCTTGAAAACAGACTTAGCTGGGTTGACATATTACTTATTTCTACATTGAATTATTGGAGTCAGTTTACACCTGAACATATCTCCTTTCTTTCTCCCTCTTGTATGATGTTGCAATCGATGTGAGCTAGAGAAGAGTTTTTCAAATTTGTTACTGCCCTGTCAGATATCTTCCAAGTACACAAAGATACTTAACCTAGCCTAATGTCTAGTCACATTACCTCAAAAAGGATGAAATACTAAATCACAGCATTGCTCAGAACTGTTGTGCTTTGTTTTGAGTGTAGATCACTCATAATGGTTTATCTTCAAACTGTTTTGTATACTTGTCAACCTTGCTGATCATCTTATTGCTTGAGAGCTTTTAAATTAGACATTTATTTTACAAGGACATTATATTTACAATGCTTATTATGTAACCTATCTTCAATCAGAATCAGAACAGAGCTGGAAAGGACCTTGGAGGTCTTCTAGTTCAGCTTTCTGCTCAAACAGGAGACCCTAGATTAGTGTTGGCGAACCTTTTCGGCACTGAGTGCCTAAACAGGAGCACATGTGTGCTGGAAACTTGAAGAGCAGCTGCTCAGTACCTAGTCTGGTTTCAGGCACACATGCATGTGTGAAGACCAGCTGACTGTTGCGCATGCATGCACTGAAACCGGAAGAGCAATGGGCGATGACTCATGTGCCCGGAGAGATGGCTTTGCATGCCACTTCCAGCATGTGCACCATAGGTTCGCCATCACAGTCCTAGACAATTGATTTCCATTTTCTTCTTGAAAACCTCTAGTGATAAAGAACCCACAACTTTCTGAAGGCAAGCTGTTTCACTTGTTAATTGTCCTCATTGTTAGGGAGTTTCTTCTTATAATTCCAGATTGCTTTTCTGCTTGATTAGTTTCCATTCATTGTTTCTTGTCCTTCCCTCTGGTGCTTTGGAAAATAAATTGACCCCCTCCTCTTTGTTACAGGCTCTGAAATACTGTAATACTTTTACCATGTCACCCCTAGTCCTTCTTTTCTCTAGACCAGCGTTTCCCAACCAGTGTGCCGCGGCACACTAGTGTGCAGCGAGACATGGTCAGGTGTGCCGCCAAACTCCTAGGGCAGCTCCAGCTGGGCGGGGCACTGCCGGTGCGGCTACTTTCCGATGCCGCTATTGCTGGCGCTCTCCTGCCCCAAAGAAGGAAGGCGGGAAAAAAGGAGAGCTTCATTCTTCGCACCGGCAGCAAGAGGAGGAGGGCGCCATCAGCAACGGCACCAAGTAGTAGCTGGGGGATGGTGGTGGCAAGAGCTCCAGGGCGGAGGCACCAGCAGCGCCCCGCCCAGCTGGAGCTTCCCTGGCGGGGGCGGCAATCAATATCCTTTGGGGCCCGGAGGGAGGGCGGTGGGAGCAGGAGGGTGCCGGGCCGCGCACGCCTGCGCCAGCGCACCCCAACCCCCCCCGCACACCCTTTTCCAAGGGTGAAGCCGCGGCCGCCCCCCGCGCCTCTAGGCCCCTTGCGCCCCTGGCTGCTCGCCGCTGCCTTCGCCGAAAGCGCTTTTGTCCCGGGCTCTCAGCGAGGGGGCTGCAGGAGAGGCGGCGAAGGCAATCTCTCTCGTTCTCCGGAGGCTGGAGAAAGTGATTTTCAATGTCGGGGGCGCGGGCCGGCGTGCGCTCTCCCCATCCCCCTGCCCCATTCAAAGTAAGCCAGCAGGGGGATGGGGAGAGCGCACGCCGGCTCGCGCCCCCGACATTGAAAATCACTTTCTCCAGCCTCCGGAGAACGAGAGAGATCGCCTTCGCCGCCTCTCCTGCAGCCCCCTGGCTGAGAGCCCGAGACAAAAGCGCTTTCGGCGAAGGCAGCGGCGAGTAGCCAGGGGCGAGAGACATAGCAAGAGAGACAGAGAGATAAAGAAAGAGAGATAGCAAGAGAGGCAAAGAGAAAGAAAGAGACATATAGCAAGAGGCAGTGAAAGAGAGAGAGAAAGCAAGAAAGAGAGAAAAAAGCAAGAAAGAGATAGCAAGCGAGACAGAGAGAGAGCAAGGGAGAGAGAAAGACATAGAGGGAGGGAAGGAGGGAGAGAGAGAAAAAAAGAGGAAGAAAGAAAGAAAGAGGGATGCAGAGAGAAAGAAGGGAAGGAAGAGAATGAGGGAGGGAGAAATAGAGCGAAAGGGAGGGAGAGATTTTTTTTTTGTCCAAACTTTTCTTTAGCCCCCCCCCCCCCGTTCAATGTTCCCCAGGATTTTGAAAATATGAATACAGTGAACCCTCGAGTTTCGCGTCCTCAAGGATCGCGAAAGGGCTATTTCGCGAGTTTTCAACCCGGAAGTAAACTCCACCATCTACGCATGCGTGCCCTTCCACGCATGCGTAGATGGTGGAGTTTCCCCGCCGGGCAGAGGCTTCCCTGGGTCTTCCCCCTCTTGCCCCCGTAAGACCCCAGCGGAGGCCGCGGGCGGGCGGCACGCGCGGGGACACCCCAGCTCGGCTCCCCAGCTGGGAAGCGGCCCCAGCAACAGCGTGGGCGGGCGGGCGGTGCCCGCGCGCTTGGGGACATCGCAGCTCGCTTCCCAGCTGGGGAGCCGAGCTAGGGAGTCCGGACCGCGCGCGCGTTGCTGGGGAAAGCGCGCGCGCTTGGGGAATCCGTAGCTCGGCTCCCCAGCTGGGGAGCGGAGCTAGGGATTCCCCAAGCGCGCGCGCTTTCCCCAGCAACGCGCGCGCGGTCTGGACTCCCTAGCTCGGCTCCCCAGCTGGGAAGCGGCCCCAGCAACAGCGTGGGCGGGCGGGCGGTGCCCGCGCACTTGGGGACATCACAGCTCGCTCCCCAGCTGGGGAGCCGAGCTAGGGAGTCCGGACCGCGCGCGCGTTGCTGGGGAAAGCGCGCGCGCTTGGGGAATCCCTAGCTCGGCTCCCCAGCTGGGGAGCGGAGCTAGGGATTCCCCAAGCGCGCGCGCTTTCCCCAGCAACGCGCGGGCGGTCGGGACTCCCTAGCTCGGCTCCCCAGCTGGGAAGCGGCCCCAGCAACAGCGTGAGCAATGGGGTGGGCGGGCGCGAGCAACGGGGTGGGCGGGCGAAGGGCGGGCGGCAGTGGAAGCAAAAACACCATCTGCGCAAGCGCAGATGGTGTTTTTACTTCCGCACCGCTACTTCGCTAAAAATCGATCATCGCGTGGGGTCCTGGAACGGAACCCTCGCGATGATCGAGGGTTCACTGTAATGTGCCGCGGCTCAAAAAAGGTTGGGAAACACTGCTCTAGACTAGCCAAGCCCAAATCCTGCAACTGTTTTTCCTAGGTTTTAGTCTCCTGGCCTTCAATCATCTTAGTTGCTCTTCTTTCAACTTTTTCCACATCTTTTTTTGTAATGTGATGACCAAAACTGTATGCAGTATTCCACAAGTGGCCTAACTAAGGCTTTATAAAATGATACTAATACTTCACATTATTTTGATTCTATTCCTCTGTTTATACAACCAGATTTTTTGGTTGCTGCCGCACACTGCTGACTCATATTTAAGTGACCGTCCACTAGGACTCCAAGGTCCCTCTTACAATTACAAACCTGTTTTTGATTCAGGTTTCACCTAATCAATACTTGTATCTTTGGTTTTCCCTGTCCAGATGTAAAACCTTGCTTTTCTCTACATTTAATTTAATTTTGCTGTAGAGGGCCCATTGTTCAAGTCTGACAAGATTTTTTTGAATCCTGAATTTATCTTCTGGGGTGTTGGCTATTCCTGCCAGATTAGTGTCATTTGCAAATTTGATGAGTTCCCTTCTATTCCCTCATCTAAGTCATTTATTGAAGGTATTGAAGAATACTTGGCCTAAGATGGAATCTTGTAGTACCCCACTGCTTACTTCCCTCCATGTAGATGTAGTACCATTAAGGATTACTCATTGAGTATGGTTTGCCAGCCAGTTACAAATCCATCTGGTGGTGCTGTCTATCCCACACTTTTCTAGCTTTACATGAAGTAGGTTGTGATCTACCTTGTCAAATGCCTTGCTGAAGTATAAATATACTATGTCCATAACATTTCACTGATTTACTAATTTTGTCACTTTGTCAAAGAATGAAATTAGATTCATTTGGTATGATCCGTTTTTAACAAACCCATGCTGGCTGCTAGTTATAGCTTTGTTTGTAGGTGTTCACTGATCTGTTTTTTGATTATTTTTTACAGTATCTTCCCAGGTATTGATGTTAGGTTCATTAGTCTGTAGTTTGCTGGGTCTGTTTTTTTTTAAAAGATGGGACCACATCAGCTCCTTTCCAGGCTGCCCCCCTATGGTTCAAGAACTGTTTCCAGAGGGGGATGCAATCTTTCAAGATGATAATGCACCAATCCATAGATCAAGAATTGTTAAAGAATGGCACGAGAAACATTCTAATGAAGTTCAGCATCTCATCTGGCCACCACAATCACCAGACCTCAACATTATTGAGCATTTCTGGTCAATTTTAGAGATTCAAGTAAGAAGTCGATTTCCATCACCATTGTCTCTAAAAGAATTGGCGCGTGCTTTAACTGAAGAATGGGCTAAAATTCCTTTGGAAACAATTCACAATTTGTATGAATCAATGCCTCGGAGAATTGAGGCTGTATTTGCCTCAAAAGGTGGACCAACACCATATTAAAAGATATTTTGATGATTTTTCAAGGTGTTTCCATTTTTTGTCCACCTCCTGTAGATACTTCTCCCAAGTAATTTGAAAATGTGAAACACATATTCTGTATGTAATTATCATAAATCATGCTCCAAAAATGTACAGGAACAGGGGGAAAAAATGGCATTACAGTGATCCCCCAGTTATTGCGTCCCCGACCATTGCGAATGGGCTACATCGCGATTTTTCAACCCGGAAGTAAAAACACCATCTGCGCATGTGCACCCTTTTTTCCTATGGCCACACATGCGTAGATGGTGTTCCCCGCCGGGCAGATCAGCTGCTGGGCGGCTTCCCTGGGTCTTTCCCCTCTTGCTGGCGGGAGGGCGAGAAGCCCCCCTAGCACCCGCTTGCCCTCCGTTCGCCCGCCCTTCGCCCGGCCACCCGCCATTTGCTCACTGCTCGCCCGGCCACCCGGGTTCGTTTGGCTTCGGGACTCAGTTGGGAAGCGGCACGGGTGTTTTAAAAGGTCTCCGCCGGCATGGGGGGCTTCTTAGCACCCCCCCAAACCCGGGTTGGGGGTTCGGGGGGGTAGGAAGCCCCCCATGCCGGCGGAGACCTTTTAAAACACCAGTGCCGCTTCCCAGCTGAGTCCTCAAGCCAAGCGCAGAAGTTAGCCTTGAATCCCTTTGAATCCCGCCGCTTCTGCTGGATACGGGCGATGGGGGGGCGAGCTGCCACACCCCTGGCTTCCGCACCGCTCGTCCCACCCACCGCCCGTATCCAGCAGAAGCTGCTGGATTCAAAGTGCTGGGGTGGGGGGCTGTTGGGACACCCCCCCCCACCCCAGCACTTTGAATCCCGCCGCTTCTGTTGGATACGGGCGATGGGGGGGCGAGCTGCCACAGCCCCTGGCTTCCTCACCGCTCGTCCCACCCACCGCCCGTATCCAGCAGAAGCTGCTGGATTCAAAGTGATTCAGGGAACAGAATGGAGCCTTCCGCGGCGGGGCTGGTAGGAGGGGAGCCGAGGGGATAACCGAGCCCAGCCCCGTGGGATTCGCCTTCCTCCCGCTTGCAGCCGAGTGATCGTGGGCTCCTTCGCAACCTCAGAGAGCTTCCTGGTTTTCGTGAGCTTTCATGCCCAGGAAGCTCTCCGAGGTTGCCAAGGAGCCCAGGATCACTCGGCTGCCGGCGGCAGGAAAACGAATGTCACGGGGCTGGGCTCGTCTCCCCACCTTTAGCAGCCCCGCCGCGGAACGCTCCATTCTGTTCCCTGCCGGCCCGATTGAGCGGCCGGCGGTCTCCATTCAGGGAACAGAATGGAGCCTTCCGCGGCGGGGCTGGTAGGAGGGGAGCCGAGGGGATAACCGAGCCCAGCCCCGTGGGATTCGCCTTCCTCCCGCTTGCAGCCGAGTGATCGTGGGCTCCTTCGCAACCTCAGAGAGCTTCCTGGTTTTCGTGAGCTTTCATGCCCAGGAAGCTCTCCGAGGTTGCCAAGGAGCCCAGGATCACTCGGTTGCCGGCGGCAGGAAAACGAATGTCACGGGGCTGGGCTCGTCTCCCCACCTTTAGCAGCCCCGCCGCGGAACGCTCCATTCTGTTCCCTGCCGGCCCGATTGAGCGGCCGGCGGTCTCCATTCAGGGAACAGAATGGAGCCTTCCGCGGCGGGGCTGGTAGGAGGGGAGCCGAGGGGATAACCGAGCCCAGCCCCGTGGGATTCGCCTTCCTCCCGCTTGCAGCCGAGTGATCGTGGGCTCCTTCGCAACCTCAGAGAGCTTCCTGGTTTTCGTGAGCTTTCATGCCCAGGAAGCTCTCCGAGGTTGCCAAGGAGCCCAGGATCACTCGGCTGCCGGCGGCAGGAAAACGAATGTCACGGGGCTGGGCTCGTCTCCCCACCTTTAGCAGCCCTGCCGCGGAACGCTCCATTCTGTGCCCTGCCGGCCCGATTGAGTGGCCGGCGGTCTCCATTCAGGGAACAGAATGGAGCCTTCCGCGGCGGGGCTGGTAGGAGGGGAGCCGAGGGGATAACCGAGCCCAGCCCCGTGGGATTCGCCTTCCTCCCGCTTGCAGCCGAGTGATCGTGGGCTCCTTCGCAACCTCAGAGAGCTTCCTGGTTTTCGTGAGCTTTCATGCCCAGGAAGCTCTCCGAGGTTGCGAAGGAGCCCAGGATCACTCGGCTGCCGGCGGCAGGAAAGCGAATGTCACGGGGCTGGGCGCTAGCTCTCGCTGCTTTCGAGCTGAGTCCTGAAACGAATTCGCTTCAGGACTCATCTCGAAAGCCCGCTAGCGAGGAGCCGAAGATTGGGGGCGGCGCGGCTGTTTTAAAACGTCGCCGCCGGCATGGGGGGCTTGCCAGCACCCCCCGGACTCCCAACCCGTGTTTGGGGGGCTGCTAGGAAGCCCCCCATGCCGGCGGCGACGTTTTAAAACAGCCGCGCCGCCCCCAATCTTCGGCTCCTCGCTAGCGCTGCGGAAGTTAAAAACACCATCTGCACATGCGCAGATGGTGTTTTTACTTCCGCAGCGCTACTTCGCGAAAACCCGCTCGTTGCGGGGGGTCCTGGAACGGAACCCTCGCAACGAGCGGGGGATCACTGTATTACTATTACAGCATGCTAATTTCATTCTCTTTTTGTTCCCATTTAGATATTAATGGTCACTGTGTGCAGTGGATATTGTTTCTATTAATTTGTTTTATTCAGGAGTTGGGCGGCTTACAAGCAATGACGCTTGTATGCTAATTAAGGTTCTTATTTTTCAAGTCCTTCTATGAAGTAAGTAAGTGAAGCTCTTCATTGCAAACAGTCAGCATCATGAGTGGAGCAAAGGCAGTATGTGGAGTCCTATTCCTTGTTCTCTAATTGAGTAATGAAACATCTGCAAGCAAACCGCTAAACTCAGAGAGCATCCGAGACTCCACCGATCAATCCTGAGCTACATAGATTCTCTTCTGTTAGGCCTATTGTGTTTTTCTTTATTGACATATGAATCAACACAAAATATCTCCTTCTCCAGCTCCCATTTTAATAATTTGCTAATGAGTGAATTACAGGAACATAGAAAGGAAAGGATGGTATGTGCCTCTTAGTTTATTTTCTTACTCACCTTCACACCACTTTTTATTACTGTTTTCTCAATAAAATGTGACTTCCGCAATAGTGGTGAATATCTGTAGCTTGTTGGATGAGGGTGAACGTTCATTCTCTGAGCTTGTGGGTTGTTTCCGAATGTTTCATTACCGTGTTAGTAGAGTTTAGGGAATGCTGTTGTCAGAGTTCTTCTGTTTATAAGGGCTCCAGGTGTGTCAAGTGTTGTGATGGGTCAGCTGTGAGTCATCAGTGAGTCTTATGATAGGTAGGTTATATCAGGTCAGAGTCATTGAGAGATGAACTGGGGGGCGGGGGGGGGTGTTGTGTGGATTGGTTCAGGGTTGGTGCTGTCTCTGGTTGGCTATGCGGTTGATTTGGATTCTGTAGGATTTGTAGCTGGTTGTGATCCATATGTCTGTTGATAGAATTGCTTGTGAAGTACCAGGCTTTGATGAACTCATGAGCATGACGGGTGGTAGCATGGTGTAGTAACGTGACTTCTCCCCATTGACAGATAGAAAGGGAAGGGAAGGATCTTCTACCTTTCCTTTTGAGCAAATGTGATACCTTGCATTCATTTTCATTGCTAGATGCATCAAGATGGAGAAAGCACTAGGACACTGGGATTGAAATATCCATATAAATTTACCAATTTAGTTTACTGGTAAATTATTTTCACTGGTATTTTTTTTTTCATTTCCATAATTTGTTGCCTTTAGAGAAAATAAGTAAAGAGGTCATTTTTGTATCTGTAACTCAGTATATATTTTGTTAAATAAAAGTAATAACATTTGAAGAAACCAATCCTTAATCCTTCAAACATATTTGTGATTTTTTGCTTGCATGCATGCTACATAATAAACATCTTCATAATAATGATGTTTTTCAAAACATTATTCTTCTTTTAGCAGCTTCCCTGGATGTTGGATATTTTTAACAGTTTATCCAGCAGTACATGTTAGGTCCCAGTGCAGAGTCCCCTTAGAAATGATGTACATAACACTTTTGGCAAACAATGCTATTTACTAATAATAAATCTTTTTATTAGCTATGATGGAAAGTTCATACAAACGCAAAAAGTTGTCTTTTCTCAGTAAGTCCAAATGTTACTTTCTCTTCTTAAGAGCTGGTCAGATATCAACCCCCCAAAGTAAACAGGCAATTAAATCCGCAGTTATCAAAACTCACAGAAGTTGGTCAATAGCCCAGTACTGATATTCTCAAAAAACCCTTCAATATTGATTGCTGCACTGTTATTTTGCCATCAGGTTTCAATGGCATTTTTGGGGGTTACTTATCCTGCATAGGATTTTTATATAGATATAAATGTAGTACTTTTTGTCTCTAGGAAAAATCCATTATCCAAACTTGCCAAATCTGTTTCATCAGGGAATGAGACAAGCTATAATAGAGATCAGTTTTCTTTCTTCTTGCCTCCCTCTCCTCCTACAGTATTATGTTTTTTATCTCGTTCTGCTAGTAGTTTTTATTGCTTCCTCTGCAGTGTAGGCGGTCTTCCATGTCATACTTGAACTTTGCCAGAAATTTAAACCTTTTTTTGCACAGCAGATCTATAATTTAAAATTAATGAAAAAGGAAATAGAGGGCTGTGTGCAGAATTATGATGCATTTCAGTTTTACCTGAAGAATTATAATGTGCAGCTCTGAGTAAAGAAAAGAAACCAATTTTAGAGTATCGGATGCAAATATACTGTATATTATCATAAGCTTGTGAAAAGATAAGCAGACTTATTATTCGTCCCAAAAATGAAAGCAAAGATAGTATTTCAGAATTTTTGCTTCAGATTTTCTTAATTCTGTCCAGCAGCCAAATGTTTATCAAGTTAAATTAAACTACTGTCCATTTACAAAATCCAAAACCTGTTATAATGTCATAGCATACTAATTTCATAAATATAAGGGTATTTGTAATTTGGACTTTTGGTTTCTCTACATAGTAGCTGTCTGCAGGGCCGCCGATAGGGGGGTACTACGGGGACTGGCATCAGGGGCCCGGCCAAATTGACAAATAGGGGGGCCCCGGATGGTTTTGCCGGCCCCCTGGCGCCCGCAGTAATTTGTGCCCAGTAAGCAGCGCCGACGCCGAGCTCCAGCTCCTCGGCGCGTGGCGAAGGTAGGAGCCCCTTGGGGTGGCGGCGTTGGGGAACGAGGCTTGGGCGGCTGGGGCGTTCCCTGTAGCTGTAGTCGCATCCCCGCTAAACGCATATACACACGCGCACACACGCGCACACACACCACACACACTCAGGCGCGCGCTGCTGCTGCTGCTCGGGGTTGTAAAGTGTGACGCACGCCGCGGAGCCGAGGCATGGCTTTCACTTTACTTAGGGGAGGCCCCCTTCTCGCGGCAAAAAATAGGACCACCTCTTGCTTGGCTGGTGGCGGTGGTTGCGTGGGCGGGCGGTGCGGGGGCTCCGTGGGAGGAGGAGGAGGAGAAGGAGGGAAGCAGGCAAGGAGGAGGAGGAGGATCTCTCTCTCCACCCGCACCAATGTTCCCTTGAGGGGAAGGAATTGGGCTTTGCATCTGCCAGGCGACAACCGAAGAAAGCCGGCTTGGCGTTGAGGAAAGAAAGCGAGGGAAAACATCCAAAAAGGCGACGTGGAAGCGCGCGCGTTTGTGTGTGGAGGTATATTTTAATAAAAGTACACGGTTGGCGTAGGTGTGCGTGTGTGGTCTGTGATTTCATTGCACACGCTGGCGGGGAGCAAGCTGCAAAAACAAACGGACGCCACGGATACAAACGCGCAGCTTCTTATTTTATTGATCAACCGAGCGTTATCTGCAAGCGGCCACGTTCAAACAAACCCCAAGCCGGCGAAATGCAAACGTTTCTCGTCTTCTTTCCCGTCCTTAGCGCACCCCAAAACGCCCCCCCGGCCCCGCACACCCTTTTCGCCAGTGTCTGGAGAACGAGAGAGAATGAGAGCGACAGAGCAAGATAGAGAGAGAGAGAGAAAGAGGGGGGAGAGAAAGAGATAGCAAGAGAGAGGCAACGAGAGAGAGAAAGTGAGAGAAAGAAAACAAGAGAAAGAGAAAAAAGAGGGGGAGAGAGAGAGAAAGGGGGGAGAGAGAAAGAGAAAGAAAGAAGAGAGAGAGGAAGGAAGCAAGATAGAGAAAGAGAGAGAGAAAGAAAGAGTGAGAGATGAGAGAGGAAGGAAGAGTGAGAGATGAGAGAGGAAGGAAGAGAGTGAGAGAGAGGAAGAAAGCAAGATAGAAAGAGAAAGAAAGAGATGAGAGATGAGAGAGGAAGGGAGTGAGAGAGGAAGAAAGAGATGAGAGAGGAAGGAAGAGAGTGAGAGAGGAAGAAAGCAAGATAAAGAAAGAGAAAGAAAGAGAGATGAGAGGAAGGAAGAGAGAGAGAGGAAGAAAGAGAGAGAAGAGTGGAAGGAAGAGAGAGAGAGAAATGGTAGAATAAAGGGCAGAAAAAAGAGAAATGAGAAAATGATTGAGGCAGAGAATGACAGGAAAGAGAGAGGTGACTCTTGATTTAAAGCATATGGTAAAAGCACTTAAATAATAACAGAAACCCCCCCCAGACCTCACCTGTTTTTATTAATAGTTTTGCTGGTTGTTTTAGTTTTAATAGTAATGGATTTTGGCTTTTTTAATTATTAATTTATTTTAATAAAAAAGGGATTTATTTATTTATATATTTATATATATATGCCGCCCAGTCCCAAGTTTTTCCTTATTTCCAGATTGCATTTCCTCTTGGTGAGGTTGCTTCTTGTACTACCTTCAGGTGGCATGGAGAATAAATAGATGCCATCTGCTCTGTGGCAGCCCTTTAAAGATTGGGAAACTACTATTATATTCCCCTCAGTTTTCTATTTGTTGAGCTAAACATACTCATTCTTTTAGCCCTTGTTCATAGGATTTAGCCTCTAGGCCAGGGGTGTCAAACTCAATTTCATTGAGGGCCACATCAGGGCTGTGTTTGACCTCAGAGGGCCGGGGGAGGGCTTGCCCAGGGTGTGTGGCCATGGTGGGCATGGCACGGGATTTGGGGGCAGTAGTTTTAAAATGGCGGGGGGGCCCATACACTTAGGCTGTATGGGGCCCCAAAATTCCTGATGGCGGCCCTGGCTGTCTGTCATGATCATAAATCCTCGGAGAGGGGCGGCATATCAATCAATCAATCAATCAATCAAACAAACAAACAAATAAATAAATAAGGGCTTTAATATGGTTTTACAAATAATGGGATATAAAATAGTTGGGTTTTTGCTATATCCTAAAGTTATCTTCTAATCACTGCAGAGATAGCAGTAAGAACTCTTACTAATCTACAGTCCTTATTTGGTGGGCTAGGCTTAAACGTCCCTTAGTAGTCACTTCTGAAAGTGCCAGAGCTGTGGCAATAATATTGCGTTGTCAAATTCAAGGCCCGAGAGTCGGATCCATGCCACAGGGTGCTTAGATCTGGCCCACAGGGCCACCCTGAAAACAGCTGGTCCGCGGTGCCCCTGCCAATGAAAATGGAGCTTGGGAGGGCCATAGGCAGCTGTCTTGAACTCCATTTTTGCTGGCAGAGTTTTGTAGGAAGCTGTTGCAGCCGAAAACTGAGCTTGAGAGCCCATTTTCACTGGCAAGGGACTTGGACCACCACGTGCACCTGCGACACAAGTGAGGTCAAGCTTGCCATGCCCCCTGCCTCCCCCACCCGAGGTCAAACACAACTGATGTGGTCCTCAATGAAATTGAGTTTGATACCCCGGTCTGAAATAACCTAAAATTTAATTACTTTGATGGGAGGAATATAGTTAAGTTATGCTCATATTGTGTCTTTGACCAGGAAAGAGCTATCAATTATATGAATACTTTGTTAAATGTTATTGAAAGTTCATCCATAGAGAAAAAAATATTTCATAAGGAAACTGCAGCTAATGATGTTTAGTTTATTGACTATACAGTGTTCCCTCGATTTTCGTGGGTTCAAACTTTGCGAAAAGTCTATACCATGGTTTTTCAAAAATATTAATTAAAAAATACTTTGCGGTTGTCCCCCCTATACCACAGTTTTTTCCTGCCCAATGATGTCATATATCGACCCCAAACTTTCGTCCGCCTTTAATAAATATTTTTTTAAATAAACTTTAATTAATAAACATGAGTAATAATCTAAATAATCTAAGGAATGGGAAATTGTAATTTAGGGGCTTAAAGTGTTAAGGGAAGGTTTGTGATACTGTTCATAGCCAAAAATAGTGTATTTACTTCCGCATCTCTTCTTCGTGGAAATTCGACTTTCGCGGGTGGTCTCGGAACGCATCCCCTGCGATGTATATCTGAATGGAAGGCTTGGAACTTTGTGCTTAAATTGATACATACTTTAATCTCTGATCAGCCATAGTAAACCGTACAAAGTTTCACTCTTGCAATAAATGTTATTTTTCTCAGATGTAGCCCATTAGAAATACTACCAGTATTCATAACCTCTATATTCCATGTCACAACAGTAGCACAATTCATCTAAATCTTCATTTTGGCCCAACTGCTCAGAGTATGCCTTGCCTTGCCAGTTTTTCCAGTTGGAAGCATTTCAACAATCTTGCTTCTGTTACAGCATCTCACATTGTAATTGGGATAATTTGGTATTGTCAATACATACTGTATAGCCTGTCTTCTCTTGAAAACTGTTTTGTTTATGGTAGACAATCTTTCTCCAGTGCCTTTGATGTCGATCAAGACCTGAGCATCATAACCAGAATAATTATTTGTGGTAATGATGTCAAGATTGTCTTAGTTGCAATGTTCTCTGATGTCTGAAATATTTTATTGGCCTCAACCAGCAGTTCACTGAGTTAGCTCATCTCTCCCACTTTGTTTTCCAGTTCACCTGCAGTCTCCTCTCTGAAGATCATGTTGTAGTCAGAGTCCAAATCTCTTTTTGTTCACAGGGATATATATATATATATCATATACTTAGAGGAGATTATGTCATGGCCTTGGTCTGGAGATCACACAGACTACCTATCAGTTGGTGCAGCATCAGTTTTAATGATTATAACAAATTCTAGTGTTGTCATTTTTCCTTAAGGTTATTATTATGGACAAAACATATATGTTGCTTCAGTTAGATATTCTAAACAGTTTGCAGCTAGTACAACCATAATAAAATAACAACAAAAAATAAAACTCACATGCCGAAGTCAGTGTCCATCTTCCATTCCTGAAAATTAATACAAACCACCACCACCCATAAAAACCCACTGACTCAGTGCTTTGAAATAACATGGTTAGTTCCCCAAAGTTTCTGCAGAACAACATTTTAAAAATTATTCATGAAACAAAAAGTACAAAAAACCCCAAACAATTGCAGTACTGTAATTTGGCAGTTCAATTCTCCTTGGAGGGAGGAGTCGACAGTCAGGATGGGTTGTACTCGCTCGTTAGAGGCGTGTCCGAGTCATAGAAGTATAAAAGGCTGGAACCGCCCACAGACCCAGTTTTTCTGACTTGCTTCTAACAGAGACACGTGGCAGCACAACCTATTTTGTCTGTGACTCCTTGTAAATGATCTTATTAGGTTAGTAATTCCAATTTATTCAGTTTAAAATTGGTCCTGAGGAAGCAGTAGGGTGCGGTGACCTCTTGGTACAGCTCTATCTGCTGGGTGGTAGGGCCCCAGGCCTTCCACACACCCCTGGCTCCTTTTTTTGTCTCCTTCTGCCGTTAGGGCTGCCTTGGAGCCACTCGCAGGCAAGCCATAAGCCTGGTGAGGGATTCTGACTGGTTACAGTCTGGTCCCCTTTGCCAACGTTTCCTCCCTAGTCAGAACGTGCGAGACCTCAGAGTGACCACTTTCCCCTGGGGCTGGCTACAGCTTTAGTGGTGATTCATTTTACCTTGATTCCCTACCAGAGAGCTGGTTTCTGACTCCGTGTCAGATTTTCCAGGAAGCTTGGGAGAGAGTAAAAAAAGGCCGATAGCTTGTGACGCAGCAGAAATTGTCTGTTTACTTAATTCCCAGGCCTCAGCTACGAGGCGTTAATTGCTTCTCCTAGTAGGGAAGTTTTTTTCAAGCCCCTGTTGATCCCTTTTTCGGGTTTTGTTTGTTTTTTTGGATAAGTGAGCCCTCTTAGAGAGATTTTTCCTTTCTCTCCCCCCCCCTTAATTATCGGCGGGCTCGAAGTCAAACAGTCCCAAGCAACTCCAGCTCTTTTGGCGCCATCTGCTGGCTTAATTCTATAACGGTCTCAGTACCTTCCCATATTCTGGAGAAGTTAACTCAGACCAGGCTGTAAAGGAGGAGCAAATAGGGGCTAGGTTATTTTCTATATATTTAGATCTTCCTTGCAAGGGACATTTTCAACAATTTTTATTTATTCACCTTTGTTTTATTTGTTCCCTCACAGACCCCTGCAAGGGGACTTTGTCTTACTAACTTTTCCTCTACCTTTTATTCCCTTCTCCCTTTTTCTAGCTGTCTTGCCATGTCAGACCTAGCTAAAGCAGGAGGGAAAAGAACCAAAAAATCTGTCAGGCCTCCACAAGTGGATTCTGATCTCATTTCCCCTATTCCAGAGAACAGGGACCCTACCCCTCAACCTTCGAAAGCATAGAGACGTAGGGATCTTACTCTACAACGCCTCCATGAGAAAGCAGCTAGGGCTCTTTCCCCTACTCCCAGAATTCCTAATCAGGCTCCAGCTACTATTACCCCTTCTGGGTCCGCTGGAACTTTGGCTGCCAGCGTTTGGGGCCCAGCTGGTTTGCCAAATCAAAATTTAAATCCAGACACTTCTAGACCCCCTGTTCCTCTTTCTCCTTCGATTCTCATTGTACCTCCAGTTCACCCTGGCCCTTCCTCAGAGGTTCCTCAACAGATACCTCAGGCGATGCCTCCTCCAGAAGCCCACCCTTCCTCTTCAACAACCTTTGATACATCAGCCATCCAGAGGTGGATTGATTCAGCAGTTCAACGCAGCATTGAATTTAAGCTTAGCTCTTTACCCACTACCATTCCTTCTAGACCAGTACCTGCGCCACCAGTGGCCCCTCTTTCCCTTGCTGCCTCTATCCTCAGACCTAACCAAGATTCTTGGTCTGATTCCTCGACTGAGGACTCGGATTCTTACGACAAGGATCCTCCAGAGGGGGGTCATGCCGGTCTGTCTGAGGACGAAGAAGCTTCTCCAGCATTGCCTATATCAGCAGCCTTATTCCCAGCAGAGTTATTTTCTACCATTTTGTTGAAGGCTCGTTCAACTGCGGGGCTCACAGCTCCGCCCACTCAAGCCCAACCTTCCGCTTCCCAAGTGGAGACCCTGTGGAATCCTTACTCGGAGGAGCAAGACATAATACCGGCCCCGCCACTCTTCGTAGAGACTATTACTAAGCAATGCCTAAATCCGGCGGCAGGTCCAGCTCCTTCTAATCTAGAGAAGAGATTTTTTAATGTAGCTCCGGAGCTCGCCTCTTTCCTAGAGCCCCCCGCTATAGACTTCTCAGTTCTTGCCCTGCATTCTTCAGAGAACCTGCCGGGAAAGGAGGAGGATCTTCTAAAGGGAGAAGACCGTAAAATTGATCAGCTCCTGCAGAAGAGTCATCAATCCGCTGCTTGGGCAATCAAAGGAGCTACAACCTCTTCCTTTTTCGCCAGGTCCATGCTCATCTATATCAGACAGTTGCAGGAACAGATTCCGGCTTCTGACATTTCAGCCCAACAAAGCCTGAACAAGATGTTTGCCACCTGTCAACTACTTGCGGACACTACTCTTTATACATCGCGGTTTGCAGCCAAAACCATGGCCTCCTCAATAGCGGCCAGGAGGATGACCTGGCTGAAGAAGTGGCAAGTGGATATTAAACACAAGTGGTGTTTTGCTACAGCAAAATACAAGGGTAAGAACCTTTTCGGTGATGTCCTGGAGCCCTTCCTCATCGATTCTAAGGACAAAAAGAAGATCCTACCCTCAAGCCAGAAGAGATCTTCTCAACGTCCATCTCCTTACTATCGTCGACCTTTTCGTCAGACTGATCAATCTTTCTCCTACTACAGAAGCTCAGCTCAACAGAGCTACAAACCTCACAATTTCCAGGACATGAACTCTAGAGGCAGAAGAACCAAACGACCCTTTCGCGGATCTGCAGGAAGCCGTCAGGGCCGAAGAGGTAGGTGGTGATATCCCCCACCCCGATCCCCTTTCAGTTCCCATCGGTGGTCGCCTTGCTAAGTTTGCCTCCCATTGGTCTGCTATTTCCTCAGATTCTTGGGTTCTCAATACAGTGGCAAGGGGTTTACATTTGGAGTTTCTTTCCCCTTCCCCCTCTTTCTTCATTGCCTGTTCTATTCCCAAAGATCCCTCTAAGAGGGCTCTAATGGACCAGGCCATACAGCACCTGTTAGACATTCGGGCCATTCAGCCCGTCCCCCCTGAATTTCAGGGCCAAGGTTTTTATTCTATTCTCTTCCTTGTCCCCAAATCCTCGGGGGGCTGGAGACCTATTCTGGATTTGAAACGCCTTAACCTGTATATAAAATATCACAAGTTTAAGATGCACTCTCTTAAAACTATCTTAGTCTGCATCAGAAGGGGAGACTTCATGGCATCTCTGGACCTAACTGAAGCCTACTTACATATCCTCATAGCTAAGGAACACCGTAGGTTCCTTCGTTTCTCCTATGCCGGAAGGCATTTTCAGTACCGGGCCCTTCCTTTTGGTCTATCCTCAGCCCCCCGGGTTTTCACCAAGATTTTATCAGTTTTAGCTGCCCATCTTAGATCTATACCCATTCGTCTTCAATTCTATTTGGATGATGTCCTGGTATTAGCGAAGTCCTTTAGCCTAGCTCAGGACCACTTGAAGACCACTGTCGAGGTCCTTACAGCTCACGGTTTTTCTATTAATATTCAGAAAAGCCATCTCACCCCTGCTACCTCCATCCTTCATTTGGGTACAGTTATCAACTCCTCAGTGGGTCTAGTAAGTCTCTCCCCTGAACGGATAAGTAGCATTAGGGGGTTGGCGTCCCTAATCCAGGGCGACCCTTTCCCCACCCTCTCCTCCCTTTCTTCCTTGTTAGGGAAGATGGTTTCCTGTTTTTCCATTGTTCCCTGGGCTAGACTTCACTCTCGAGTTCTCCAGTGGTTTTTACTTCCCTTCCAAAAGCTTGGACAGGCACACTTGGCAAGACGAACCCATCTTCCTCCACAGGTCCAAAGATCCCTGACGTGGTGGAAGTCCAGAGCCATCGAGGACGGTACCCTGTTCCGATCCTCCCCCACCGTAACCATCACCACGGACGCCAGTCTGTTGGGATGGGGAGCTCATTGCGGCCAGCAGCAGGCTCAGGGCCTTTGGGACGCAAGCCAGTCTTCCTGCCCCATCAACTGGCTGGAGTTACACACAGTTTTCCTGGCCCTCAAGAGCTTCAGCCACCTGATTGCCGGACAGGACGTCCTCATCAGGACCGACAATATGGCCACCAAGGCGCATATCAACCGTCAAGGGGGCACCAGGTCCAGGACTCTGATGCTAGAGGCCAAGAAGATCGGCCTCTGGGCAGAGAGACACTTGTCCTCTCTCCGATCGGAACACATATCGGGGACAGACAACATACAGGCGGATGCCCTCAGCCGGGCAACAGTAAAGCAAACGGAGTGGAAATTAGATCCGAGAGTTTTTCAGCAAATCTCAATGAGGTTCGGCAAACCATTAATAGATCTGTTTGCTTCCCCTCTCAACACCCAACTTCCCCGCTTCTTCTCCCGCTTCCCGTCCCAGGGGGCGGAGAACTACAATGCCCTCCACTGTCCCTGGCCCAGGGGACTACTGTACGCCTTTCCTCCATTACCTATCCTTCCCCAAGTCATCCACAAGATATTGGAGGAGCAAGCGGAGGTAATATTGATAGCTCCCTTATGGCCCAGGCAACCCTGGTTTGCGGACTTAAAAATGTTGTCGGTGGTGGAGCCATGGCAAATACCAGTGAATCCTCAACTGCTCTCCCAGGGGTCCCTCCTACACCCGGACCCAGGCAGGTGCCGCTTGACCGCCTGGCTTTTGAGCGGAGCGTCCTGAGGAGTCAGGATTTTGACAACGATGTCATTGATTATATTCATAAGGCTCGCAAACCTTCCACGGAGCGTATTTACTCCTCAACCTGGAAAACCTTTTGCTCCTGGTGTGAGTCCCAAGGATTGTCTCCAATTCGCATTCCCCTCTCAAAGGTCCTTAAATTTCTAAAACACGGCCTAGATAAGGGTCTCTCTCCGAATACCATTAAGCGGCAAACTGCAGCTCTTTCCTCCATCATCGCTTGTGACACCTGGATATCCCTTGCTCATGTTCCTTTGGTGTCCAGATTCCTCAGGGGCGTTTCCAACTCGCACCCCCTTGTGGTCCACCGTTTCCCCACTTGGGACCTCCCAAAGGTGTTGTATTCGTTAACAGAGCCTCCTTATGAGCCTCTACAAGAGGCTTCTCTACGATATCTCTCCTTCAAGGTATCTTTCCTAATTGCCATCACAATGGCCAGACGGATATCCGAGTTAGCAGCATTATCTGTCAGAGAGGACCTATGCCTTTTTCACCAAGACAAAGTAGTCCTCCGCCTTGACCCGTCCTTTCTCCCCAAAATCAATTCGATTTTCCACCGGAGTCAGGACATTATTCTACCAACCTTCTGCTCCCGACCTTCTCACCCTTCGGAACGCAGATGGCACACGCTTGACGTGAGGAGAGCTCTTCGTGTTTACTTGAAAAGAACACGGCCCATCAGGCAATCTGAGGCCCTGTTTATTTTTTTCTCCCCTCAAAAGATCGGCCTCAAAGCTTCTTCGTCCACCATTGGTCGATGGATCCGTGGGGCCATTGCCAAAGCCTATGACGTGGAGGGCGTCCAGAGGCCTCTAGGTATAACCGCGCATTCCACTAGGAGTGCGGCTTCCTCGGCGGCCTGGGCCACTCAATGCCCCCTGGAGGACTTATGCAAGGCGGCTACCTGGATCTCTCTCACTCCTTTTATCCGCCACTATAAGATCGATAAATTTGCCTCAGCACAGGCGGCCTTTGGGCGGAGGGTCCTACAACAAGTAGTGGAAGTTGCCCATCCCTCGGGACAATAACTTTGACATGTCCCATCCTGACTGTCGACTCCTCCCTCCAAGGAGAATGAGCGTTGACTCACCTGATACGCTCTTTCTCTTGGTAGAGGAGTCGACAGTCAGTTCCCTCCCCTTATCTACCTTTTTCTTCTCTCCTTGTTTTTTCCTTTCTTCAATGTAGAGCTGAAGAAGTTTCCTGTATATAGTTCAGGGGTTTTTTTCTTGAATTAGTTGAATCTAGGAGTCTGAGTTGTGCTGCCACTCCGAGTCATTGTTTTCAGTTACGTCATCAAAACTGGGTCTGTGGGCGGTTCCAGCCTTTTTATACTTCTATGACTCGGACACGCCTCTAACGAGCGAGTACAACCCATCCTGACTGTCGACTCCTCTACCAAGAGAAAGAGCGTATCAGGTGAGTCAACACTCAATCTCACCAGGCTCAAGGTTGACTCAACCTTCCATCTTTCCAAAGTGGGCAAAATGATAACCCAATATGCTAACTCTGTAAACTGCTTAGAGTGGGCTGAAAAGTACTGTAAAGCAGTATATAAGTCGAAGTGTTATTGCTATTGCTACAATGATGTATGGATGTGAGAGTTGAATACTAAGAATGATTGATGGAAGAAGACTTGATGTCTTTGAATTGTGGTGCTGGTGTAAATTATTGTGTATGCCATGGGCAGTCAGAACCACCAACAGAGAGGTGCTGAAATATATAAAACCAGACACATCATTAGAAACAATGATAACAAGATAAGTCTGATTTATTTTGGCCATGTCATGCATGCAAATTCATTTGAGAAGTCAGTGATGCTAGAAATGGTTAATGGATGAAGAAGGCCCTGTACTGAAATATCTCTAAAATCTTTATCAGATGCATAACAATGATCCTTTTTTAATTTCAGTGTTAATAATTGAATTCAGTAATTAAATAGGTGTAGTTCTAATCTTACTGTTGTCAGCATTTCTGCACCTGTAGATTGAAAAAAAATGCACCTGCAAACTACAAGGCATTGGCCTAAAATTCTGCTGCTGTGGTACTTTCTCTTTCAGAATCATAAATTGCTACACCTTCCTGCCTGAGCATATCAGCGTTTCCTTTGGACAGTGTACAGAACTGAAGAGAAAGGGGAACCGTCTTGCAAGTCCTCTGCTATTTCATAGGGTAAGTTGCTTGTCAAAATCCAGGGCTCTGGGAAATTCAGAATATAGATTACAATGCAGGCATTTAGCTGACATGTAATGAATTCTCAGATGATTATTCAACTAAATTTAATTTACAGGTAGTCTGGCAGGTTTTTTTTTTAAAAAAATCTGTCTTTAAAAAGTGTTGGGAAATCTACTTTTCCTTTTGTTATATATCTTTGTTAGAGTGAAGATGTACCCCGTTTAATTTCCCTATTCACTATAAATAATATGCATCATCCCAGTTTCAAAATGATTTATAAATACCATTTTTAATGCAACATTTGCCAAATATGTCACACAAGGGCAAGGTAAGAAATTATGATGTACTCGTTTTGCATTTCTGCAGTGACTTTGTTCTGGCTGGTTTCCAATTTTGTCTTAATTTTAGGGAATTAGCAAAAACATTGGATATTTTAGCTGTGTCCTTTTATACCAGATGAGGCCATGTCAGACTTTGGGTGGTATTTGGGGCAGACCTTTTTTGTTTTGTTTTTAAGTATATATTGCCTCTCTTTTGCCATATTTTCTTCTCAGATTTTCAAACAGATCCAATACTCATCATTGTTCAATGCCCGTTGGATTTTCATAAAAATGCATGATGGATAAAGTTAGACTGCTTCAGATTAGTTAAAAATTATTATTAAGTAATGTTATTTTAGCTTTTAATTCTTGTTATTTTTGGTGGTTGTTCTTGTCCAGTGTGACTATATATTTATAAAATACTAATCTGTCATTTGTTCCAATCTAATGTGACTTGTAAGAGTAATAGTGGAATGTTCATTTTCTCCATAGTGAGTGGAGCTAGCCTTCAGAATGGGGTGTCCTCGTCTAATTAGAGTGAGGACTGAGTCTGTCAATCATCTTGAAGCTCCACCTGCCATTTTGGCCCAACTTCGATTCAGGCCTCAGAGAGGACAGACATAGCTTGAGTTTTTCCCATCTGACTGCTACTTCCAACCTTGAATTTCTGCTTGGTTCGTACTTGTTTTTTCTTGTGAATCAGCCTCTCCCATTTTCTCTTTAATATCGGGTAAGTAGAGTGAGTTAACTGCAAGTGCAGGTTCCAGCCGCAGCTTCGGCTGCCTTGCCTTGCAGTGATCTTCACTTTGGTGATTTTTGCCTGATTGCCTCATGAGCTCTCAGCTTTTCCTCCGGCTTGTGAGAGACTGATCAGAGGGATGCTTTTATCTGCAGTCTTGGGCGCTATTAAACAAGCCAATCACCCATAACAGACTCTTTGTGCTGCCAGATTCTAGATTCCCCACTCATTCTCTGATGTGGCCTTGACTTATGAGCTTGCTCATTCGGCCCGCTATCTCTCCGTTCTAAGCCACCTGTCAGGGAAGCGCAAGATGGTGTTGGCTGTCCATTTCCTAATCGGACATTGCCTAGGCTGCCAAAGGGCTTGCCCTAGGTCATCACTTTGTGATTCATTACTCACTGACTCCATTTATTATCTGCCTGTGCCTGGAGTGCCAAAAAGGGCTTGGCCTAGGTCGGCACCAATGAATGTTTCTTCCCACCAACTGCAACAGCCGTTAGAAGAGACCAGTGGCCATTTTATCAGCATACATGTCATTCGTGATTTCTCCAAATGACGGACTATCAACCATCTACCTCAGGCCACAAAGCCTCTGGCAAGAAGAAGAAGAAATCAGACTGTTCTGATTGCATTTCTCCCCCCCCCCACCTCCCAGAGGACTTCATGGTCAGCCCAAATGGTCCAAAATGACAGAAAGAGAAACTTAAGAGGGACTGCATGCTTCAAAAAGTCTGTGCGCAGATGCTCAGCAGGCATCAGTACTTGTGGTGCCAGCACAGCTCATCCCTTGGGGGGGAGGGAAAATGGCCCTTGGTATTATGGAGCCAGTGATCATTAACCCAGTCATTTGGGAGTCGGCTGAGTCCTCAATGGCTTGTACAATGCAATCTTCTGCCTCTACCAGTAGTCAGCCTTTGACCGCTGCCATGGGTTCTATACCTTCCACCAGTGGACAGGTTCGGGCGTTGCCACGGGACCTGCCTATAGCCCTTTCAATCCTGCAAATTTGAAGTTGCTCATCACGGCAATGGTGCAACAGGATCTGGTGGGATTCTAAAGTATGTGTTCTGCCCCAGTTAGGGGCCACAAAGAACACAGCACACATAAAGTCTGTACAAACCTTAGTTTACTAATTAAGGTCTACTAATGAGCTTGCTTAGCAATCGTCAAACACGAATATAGTTTAAAGCAGTCTTTTCTGAATACTGGCTATTAATTCAACTTCATTAACAGCCAGCATGAGTCCACCAAATAATAACATAATTTTGAGTAAACAGCCTTGTAGATAATAGCGATCTTATGGTAGTTGGCAAAATGCCCAAAAGCAATTTGCAGGAAAAATGCCAAGAAAGAAAACAAGAGCCGATCAGACATTTCAGGAGCAAGACACAATATGAACGATGTTGTTTCCTGCAAATTGTTTCCTTTGTCATCATCCCTTAAATAGGCTTGTAACCCGAGAACCATTGGAACAGGTTTTGTTTCCTTTTGTCATGCTTTCATTCAATTTGTTTTTCTGTTATCAGTGTAAGATCTCTCTGCAAGGGAGAGAGATACGTTCTAAATACAAAAGCAACATGAGAAAATATTATTTTACTGAAAGAGTAGTAGATCCTTGGAACAAACTTCCAGCAGACGTGGTAGATAAATCCACAGTAACTGAATTTAAACATGCCTGGGATAAACATATATCCATCCATGATGGAGACTCTACTCAAAAAGAGGATAAATCAGCACCTAAAAAACAATAACTTATTAGACCCAAATCAGCATGGCTTTACTGAAGGCAAATCATGTCAGACTAATCTCATTGATTTCTTTGACTATGTCACAAAGGTGTTGGATGAAGGTGGTGCCGTGGATATTGCCTACCTGGACTTCAGCAAAGCCTTTGATACGGTTCCACATAAAGAGCTGATAGATAAATTAGTGAAGATTGGACTTAATCCCTGGATAGTTCAATGGATTTGCAGCTGGCTGAAGCGTAGACATCAGAGAGTTATTGTTAATGGCGAGTATTCTGAGCAGAGTCAGGTTACAAGCGGTGTGCCACAAGGATCTGTTCTGGGTCCTATTCTTTTTAATATATTTGTGAGTGACATAGGGGAAGGTTTGGTAGGGAAGGTTTGCCTATTTGCCGATGACTCTAAAGTGTGCAATAGGGTTGATATTCCTGGAGGCGTCTGTAATATGGTAAATGATTTAGCTTTACTAGATAAATGGTCTAAGCAATGGAAACTGCAGTTTAATGTTTCCAAATGTAAAATAATGCACTTGGGGAAAAGGAATCCTCAATCTGAGTATTGTATTGGCAGTTCAGTGTTGGCAAATACTTCAAAAGAAAAGGATTTAGGGGTAGTGATTTCTGACAGTCTCAAAATGGGTGAACAGTGCAGTCAGGCGGTAGGGAAAGCAAGTAGGATGCTTGGCTGCATAGCTAGAGGTATAACAAGCAGGAAGAGGGAGATTATGATCCCACTATATAGAATGCTGGTGAGACCACATTTGGAATACTGTGTTCAGTTCTGGAGACCTCACCTACAAAAAGATATTGACAAAATTGAACGGGTCCAAAGACGGGCTACAAGAATGGTGGAAGGTCTTAAGCATAAAACGTATAAGGAAAGACTTAATGAACTCAATCTGTATAGTCTGGAGGACAGAAGGAAAAGGGGGGACATGATCGAAACATTTAAATATATTAAAGGGTTAAATAAGGTCCAGGAGGGAAGTGTTTTTAATAGGAAAGTGAGCACAAGAACAAGGGGACACAGTCTGAAGTTAGTTGGGGGAAAGATCAAAAGCAACATGAGAAAATATTATTTTACTGAAAGAGTAGTAGATCCTTGGAACAAACTTCCAGCAGATGTGGTAGATAAATCCACAGTAACTGAATTTAAACATGCCTGGGATAAACATATATCCATCCTAAGATAAAATACAGAAAATAGTATAAGGGCAGACTAGATGGACCATGAGGTCTTTTTCTGCCGTCAGACTTCTATGTTTCTATGTTTCTATGTTCTTATCCTCAGCATATCACAGGTCTAGTGAAAAATAATGGTAACATGTCTCCCATTAATATAGCAGTCCAATTTAGTGTGGTTAATAATGTTTTAATTAGGTCTATCTAAATCTGTAGTAATAAATACTTTTATTCCACTGGCACTCAAATATATTTCAAATGGCAGTTACAAATAGTGTGGAGAGACAAGAAAAGAAAGTCTTTTTGTCAGGAGTTTGCGTGGAAGTGACTTCCTACATTTGCCAACACTTAATCCTCTTCTGGCCATATCTCTATAAAGTGCATTGGGCAACATCTTCAGTCATCCTTAGCCATATACATAGGTTTAATGGTTAATTATTCCCCCACTTTTTCATGCTAGTTAGTTCTAAGTTATTCTTCAGACCATGAAAGCTCATACATAAATAACTCCCTTTCTGCTTGTATCTGGTGTCCAAGCTTATAATACATCCCGTGCATTTCTGTTAGGTTATTTGCTTCCTGTCTTGCTTCCTGCTCACTTAAGTTTTCATGTTTCTATGCCTCCTTTTGTTCTTTTGTTTGTCTAGAAAATGTGTCTTCCTGTTTTAAGTTGAAGTATAAATTTGCCTAGCAAATACGGGAGTCATTGTTCTAGGTATATGTATTTTTAAAATGTACATCTAGATTTACAGCTTAAGATATGGTGCATTGTTATTTGCACTGTTAAAGAGAAATTTGGGGCTCAGTTGTTTTATTTCCTCTATGCAAAATGCCATCCTTCTTTCAGTACTCTACAGCAGTGTTTCCCAACCTTGGCAACTTGAAGATATCTGGACTTCAACTCCCAGAATTCCCCAGCCAGCGAATGCTGGCTGGGGAATTCTGGGAGTTAAAGTCCAGATATCTTCAAGTTGCCAAGGTTGGGAAACACTGCTCTACAGAATGTAAAAGTTGTAGTGTTCATTAACCTTTCATGTTCTACTTGTATCTTAACTTTCATTGCACAATACAGACCTATTCCTATGCTGCATTTAAATATTTTATTATGTACAGTAGCTGTATTAAATACATTATACTTCCATTTCAAATAAGGTATTAAATCAGAGATTTGTTTCAAACAGCCCATTAAAGTGAAATATAGATTTTAATTACAAATTATATATGCATTTAACTTAGTCCCTTCATTTTTTCCTTTTCTGGCACTTTCCAAAACAAGAGAGTGCCAAAAAATGCATACACATTTTAAAATACACAATGAAAACATTGTTAGCGGATAGCATTGACATTGTCAAATATTCTGTAAACATTTATGTGCACATAGCCTGAAATTTATAATTAGAAAGCATAATTGTCAGAGATATTGATTTTAAATTTAAAACCCATTAAATGTCAGATTAGAATTACCATAGTTTCTCATAGCAGTTGTTCAGAATTTGGCACCCAACATCTCACTGGTTAGGTTTTTTTATTTATGGCTGCCATATGGAAACCTTATAAGTCTAAGTAGCATACAAAAATCAACAAAAAACAGAAAACATACAGAAAAACAAAGGATAACATTAAAGCCAAATTAATACAATATGCATGGGATTCTACTCATGATGATACAATATCTAGGAAAATGTCAGGCCTTGATTGCCTTTCTAAAAGCCTATGGGTCTTTCATAGTCATACTTCACACCTAGATTAAATAAAGTGTTATAATAATTAAACACTAAACTAGAACAAAGTACTGAAATAAATGAATCTAGTAATCTGGTAATATTGAAGACAATATATTTTTAAAAGGATTCAAAGATATTTCAGATATAGTTTCATTATTTGAAATATTTTAAAATCAAAATTTTAGACATAATAATTGGCTCTGTACAAAATAATCCCATATTAAGATAGAAGCTTGTAGAACAAACCTTTATAAGGGTGGCATTTTCAAGATTGCAATGAAGAACTGAAGAAAAGAGAATGCACCTCCACACACACACAAATCTGAGGAAAGAGGTGATGAATACTGAAAAAGATAGTGAAGAACTGAGAAGACTGTTTCATCAACAAGTTTCTCTTTAAAATCATCCTAAAGGAAAATAAGATATCTCTTAATTTGAAAGACAGTAATGTTTACATTGTATAACAAATGATACATAGAACAAGGCAAAAGGTGGAAAATGAAATAAAGTACATTAAGTTGATTATTAAGCAATCACAGTTTATTAAGCTTCCGTTCCTATGTCTCCCAGGATCCTGGAGCATATTTGGGAATCTTCTAGAATTGTTGCCAGGAAGAGAGGTCACTTAATTCTGTGGTCCAGTGGTTCCCAATCTTTTCTTCACCGTAGACCTTCTTCAAATATATTTTATGGCTATAGATCATGGCCCCAGGCCACCAAGACTTAACTCAAGATTTAATCATAACATTTCTTCAAGCCTTCATGGACCCTGTGTAGTGGCAATACAGTCCCCCAGTGGTCCATGGACCACAGGCTCAGAACCACTGTTTTGTTTTGTTTATATTTATTTATTTTTTGATTTGATTTGATTTGATTTGATTTGATTTGATTTGTATGCCAACCCTCTCCAAGGACTCTAGCATAAGCAGTACAATGGATGGGATTTCAACAAATTCAGTTACCAATTCTGTTAACAAAATAACAACAGAACAGTATAGGAAATATACAATGTTTCATTAATAATAATCTTCTCTCATCTTTATTAGAATGTTACTATTACTATGTACTGTCTTCTTGCTAATGAAATATGTCAGAAGTTGAATTTTCTTTTATTAAGGAGTTTTATATTTTTCTACTGCTTTCATATAGAGACCTAATTATATCAGATACCATTGCTAAGTTTGTTCAGTGACTTGCAACATACAAAAAGGGTTCATAAAAATGTAGAATGTTCAAAATAAGCAGAATTTGAGCAACTAGAAAAAAGGTTAAAAGGTAAGGGAAATGTTAACATTGAAATATTAACTAATTAACATGATTTCTATCATGTAACATTTATTTATTTAATTTGTATGCT
The DNA here is from genome assembly GCF_031021105.1 of Erythrolamprus reginae. Taxonomy (NCBI): domain Eukaryota; kingdom Metazoa; phylum Chordata; class Lepidosauria; order Squamata; family Dipsadidae; genus Erythrolamprus; species Erythrolamprus reginae. The sequence goes on along the minus strand of NC_091950.1, from coordinate 89,116,792 downwards.
GTCCATCTCACTGTGGAAGAGATTCATTTAGTATATTTATTTTACTTTTATTATTTATTTATTTATTTATTAATTAATTAATTATTTTAATATAACTAGTCATAGATTGTAATATTAATTGTATTTTAAAAATGCAGATTTTGTTATTTCTCCTGTACACCCTGCAATTTTTTCTGGAGACTTTCCATAACATATTTGAAAGACCTGTTTTGTATCTGGTATTAATCTGCATATATGTCCATCATTCCATCTTGGAGTTTGGAAGATTTAGGGCTTCTCTTGGTTTTAAGAGACCGTCTGGATATAATATGTCCTTGTAACTCTGGGTTTTAGTTGGGTTGATTAGATTTGGATATATGCAGGCTTCCATCGTGGATAGCCACCCTGGGATTTTAATATAAAATTTTTTCTTAATTTCACACCAAATTTTCAACAGTGATTTTCTAATTAGATGTATGTTAAATGAGTTTTGTTTATGGGATACTTCAGTCCATAAATATGCATGTCAGCCTTCTTGAAGGTCATGTCCTTCAAGGGTTGACGTTCTTTTGTCCGATAAGTTGACCCAGTCTTTGATCCAAATTAGTGCTGCTGCTTTATAATACAGTGAGAAGTGCAACTTAAAATGCAAAATAAATAAATAAATTATGCTTAATATAGCTACAAAATTTCCCAAATTATAAAGGCTAACTTTTGTTTAAAAATGGCTTGGATCCAGGCTCTAACTTCAGTAGAAGTTTCTTCCATTTGTGGGAAGCTGCTCATCCAAGAGAGGAATTGTAGTGGCAGAAAACATCTTGTTTATTGATTCTTTCCTCCCTGTGCAGCTCTCCTGAACAAATTGCACATACAATAGTTAGCAGTTAATGCATTGGACTGAGACTGGGGAGACCTTTAGCCATGGCTGGATGCCCACTGGGCAACTTTATACGTGTCACTCTCTCTTAGTTGCACCTATCTCACAGGGCTGTTAGTGTAGACTATTTTTGTCCCCTAGAGCTCCTGACTGAAAAGGGAAATATAAATTTAATACTTATTTAAGTAGAAGAGATGGGATTGAAAAAAAGCTAGGCAAAAGAGATTGCTGAAAATTAAAGTTCACTTTAATTCTGTTTAGAGAATTCTAAGGCTGGTAGAATATCTTTTTTTTTCATTTTTCAAAACATGAAAAATGTGGTGGAACATTACTGTGGCTAAATTTCAGATCCAAACCAGCAGCTTTTTAAAAACTGTACTCTGAAAATATGAAAATTTTTAAGAGACTTAACAGAAGAACAGAGTTGGAAGATACCTTGGAAGGTTCTGGTTGGCTCTGGCTTTGATAGATTAGCCATCTTAGTTTGAATTGATAAAATTATTTGCTGCATAAAACTTTTCATGTCAGTACTGATAACAGTTTTGTTTTGCAGTATAAAGTTTAGATGAAACTTAAATTTAGATATCTCAAAATGTAGTTTCATTGCCCGGAGAAGATTGAAGACCTTCTGAAAACATCATTTCTCCCAGTGCTTTTTGCTTTTGCAAAGAGTATGTTACGGAGGTTAAGACGCTATAAAACTACAACAAAACTCAATATATGAAGTGGGAAACCTGTCTTTATAACTATCAGTTTATCATACTACCAAGAAGAGAAATCTAGATATTTATAAATAAAGAAATATTGGGGGGGGGGGGGGGGGAGGAAATGTGGTCTAAAAAAGGTGAAAGTCTCGTATTTTTCGGAGTGCAAGACGCACCTTAATTTTGGGGGAGGAAAACAAGGAGAGAAAAATCTGCTTCTGCCTCCCAGCAAACAGCACTGATGATATGCACTGTTTGCTGTGTATTTCTGTGCATGTGTACCTGACCGATCAAAATAGCAAAGAATTGGATAATGGACATAGAAACATAGAAGACTGACGGCAGAAAAAGACCTCTAGTCTGCCCTTATAGTATTAGTATACTATACTATCATACTATACTAGTATATTAATGCCAGAAAGTTACCTTAAATGTAGTCACACTAACTCCTCCCAATTATTTAAATAGATCTACTCCAAACATGACTAAGTCAAGGTTTAACTCAGCTGCCTTATCTTAATACTAAACCAGGACACTGTTACATTTCAGATTATACTTGTACAGATGCTGTTAAAATAGATGTGGCTTTCTTGAAGTATATATTCTCTGCTATTTAAAAGATGATACAAAAGTACTGGGCCTCTTCAGATCAAGCATTTATTTTAAAAACCTTCATTTTGTTAAATTGTGTAGAACAATAATAAAGCAGTCTTTTTTAAAAGTCTAATAATTTGAACATCCTAGAGACATTTATAGTTATTGGCTTACCTCCTTGCATCCAGTTTCAGGAACTGATTAGCACAAGAAAATTCTGCCCCTCCCACCCAGCAATTTGTCTCCTTAATTTGGTTTCACTTTAGCACATGTGCCTTCCTGCAATCTCAATCAGCTGCTGGTTGGGAGGCTGATAATCAGTAGCTTGTGCTAATTAGACTCTGCACTGTTTGCTGCAAGAAGGTAAGTTGCTGGGAGGCAGAGACCAAAGGCTGGGGGTGGCTGGGTGGGGCAACATTCAGAGTATAAGATGCACCCAAGTTTTCACCCTCTTTTGGAGGGTAAAAAGGTACATTTTATACTCCGAAAAATACGGTATGTTGCTTTGTGTGATTTAATTTATTGTTAATAAAAGCTAAGATTGACTTAAAATTTTAAAACAGAAAAGTCAGAATAACTTTCCCACCACTGTAAAAAGATTTATCATCTGGAAATAATTGTTCTGGGTAGATTATGTGTTATTGGATACTAGTAATATTTTAGTTTTCATCTAACGTTGCTTCAAGGAATTTGTGCATGAGATGTTATTTATAAAAGAAACATAAATGCATTTTATCTTTTATAATTGTTTCACAAAAATTGTGTTTTGATAAACATCTGGTTAGTGACTCATGCAAACTTGAAGGAATAGAAGTTGATGAAAAATGGTGCCAACTACTTCCTGGTACTGTACAAATTATATGATCTAGAAGATTATGTAGATATTTACTCTACTTTCTCTTTGAGAGAGTTATAGCTGTTCAAAATGTTTACTGCTAAGAGCTTGTTAATAGTGTTGGGTTGTGTCTCAGGAAACGGGTGAAAAGAGAAAATCTTTGAAAAATTAAATTTCTATTAATAGAATACCTACAGAGATTGATGGAATTGGCTTGCTTACAGATGTGACCTGAGCTAACTATTTGTTCAAAGTACTGGGGTTTTTTTAATGGTAACTTCTGGCTCTAATATTTCTGCACCTTATAAATTATGACATAGGGAAAATATTTTCCAAAAATGCTGTCAAACATATTCTACAAAATTTTAACTGCATTTTCTCCTTTATACTGATGTGGCAACCTAATATTGTTTTTTCTCAAGATCTCTGAATTTCCCCAAATAATTGTGCCCTTAGTTATGCTTAGATTAGTTCATATGAAATATAACATGGTCCAGGGCACAAGTAAATTACAGTACTCCAAATCAAAAGAATAATTTGACTTTAGGAAACAGTCTCCAACTGCTAGGAAGTGAAGAATTGGTTTAAGGCAGTTCTGGATAAATAGCACCAGCTACTGTTGGTAGGAATGGAAGCAACAGTCTCTAATTACTTGGCTGCCAATTAACCGGCTTGGGACTTTGTCAGTGGGCGAATATCTGTGTGTACATCACGTATATATGCTGAACATCAGTCATGTATTCTTTTTAACAAATAAGAAAAAATATTGTATAGGCTAGATAGTCTTTACCGCTTCAACATATTTTATACATTCATTTGAATTACAGTAATCCCCCGGTTATTGCGTTCCCGACAATTGCGAACAGGCTAATTTGCGATTTTTCAACCCGGAAGTCAAAACACCATCTGCGCATGCGTGCCCTTTTTTCTATGGGCACGCATGCGTAGATGGCGCCGGGCAGATCAGCTGCTGGGCAGCTTCCCTGGGTCTTCCCCCTCTTGCTGGCGGGAGGGCGAAGCCCCCCCCAGCACCCGCTCGCCCGCCGTTCGCCCGGCCACCCGCCATTCGCTCGCCGCTCGCCCGCCATTCGCCCGGGAAGTTAACCAGGAGTCAGCGGAGAAGCCGCGCGCCTGTTTTAAAACGATCGGAGCCGGCCTGGGGGGGGCTTTCCAGCAACCCCCGAGCCCCCAACTCGGGCTCGGGGGTTGCTGGAAAGCCCCCCCAGGCCGGCTGCGACGTTTTAAAACACGCGCGCCGCTTCGCAGCTGTCTCCTGAAGCCGAACGCTAACTTCCGCGTTCGGCTTCAGGAGACAGCTGCGAAGCGGCGCGCGTGTTTTAAAACGTTGCAGCCGGCATGGGGGGCTCGGGGGTTGCTGGAAAGCCCCCACAGGCCGGCTCCGATCGTTTTAAAACAGGTGCGCCGCTTCTCTGCTGACTCCTAAAGCGGGGAAGTTCGCCAGGAGTCAGCAGAGAAGCCTCGCTGCTGCGGCGGAAGTAAAAACACCATCTGCACATGCGCAGATGGTGTTTTTACTTCCGCAGCGCTACTTCGCGAAAACCCGCTCATTGCGGGGGTCCTGGAACGGAACCCTCGCAATGATCGGGGGATCACTGTATCTGAAAAAATATTCTCTGGCTCCTCCCCCCCCCCCTTTTGAATTCTTGGAAGCAGTACAATGAAATGATGAAAAGCTTACAGTCTTTTCATACACAGTGAAGTTTTTCCTTGTGCAAATGATTGCATTCCTGTTGCATGTCAGGTTTTCCTAATATACTCATTTGTATTTGTATTACTATAAATCCCACATACTAGTTCTTAGGAATTTTCATTTAATATTGCTCAGAAATGGCTAGACCTATTCTCTATGTTTCTTTTTTATTTCATCCTTGTTCTTATTTCCTTCTTACTGTATTTAATTTGCAGTGCATTTTACTCTTGCTTTTAAAATCAGGCCACTATGTCATTAATAGTTGGGATGCTTATTCGAGAGAGCCAGCACCACAACAAAGAAGACTCATTTCCTGGGCCTATTTAGATGACACCATTTAATTAATGGGACTCAACCATATCAACTCTGTCTAATTATCAAATGGCAGAAACTACAAAAGACAGATAGGCCCTCAAGTAGCCAAACGTATGCCATGAAGTGGTTTATAGGGAAACTTCACCTGGAAGCTAACTGGTAACCAGTGCTACTAACAAAGCAACCAGTGCTTTGTTAGTAGCATTATTACTTAGATTTGTATGCCGCCCCGAGTCTTCGGAGAGGGGCGGCATACAAATCTAAGCAATAAATAAATAAATAAATAAATAAATAACAAAGCTACTAACAAAATGAAATATAGTCAGAAAGAGAGATCATTTGGACCTCTTCTGCAAGTTGATAGGCAAGTCACACACACACACACACTCCTCCTTGTTTTCATTTTGAGTATGATTAATTTCATAGAATATGGACAATAAATCCTTATTAATCGAATCCTTCATCTTTGGTGCTCAGTTTCAAGCTTAGTTATCTTTGGTGAAACAGTAGAGGTATAACTTTCATTAGTTGTACCACTGTAAAAATGGGGTGGCATGGAGGGAAGGAAAGTTGAATTCTGTTTAATATGGCTTCTTATTGTGTAGTTAGAAGAAAACCCAAAGCCAGTCTAATATGCTTGTCTTTTTGAAAGATTTATTTTTGGAATTATTCTTTTGTGTAGTGTATAAAAGTTAAGCTATTGAATAGGTGTAACTTTGAAAATTGAATATTAATTCCATGTTAGATCGTTAATTTTGTCTAGATATCATTTCCTGTAATCAAAACAATTCATATGTATTGCTTAGAGCAGTATTGATTTTAAAACAAATACCTATCTGTATTGGAATTGAGCATTAAATAAAAAGGAAACCTGAGGAGTGCAGCCCATCATATTTAAAATATATTTGCCAATTTAGGGTTCTCAGTTGCTCCTAGATCTGAGGCTTGTGACATTTTATTTTCTCTTCTGCATTTTAAAATAGCACTAAGTTGAGTGATGGATATTTCTAGTAGATTAAAAGCCATCTGGGTTTCAGTACATTCCAATTGATTCATTAATCTGCAAAATATCATTTACACGAGCCTGTTAGTACTTATCCCATCTGCTATTTTGTTGTTCACTTCTGGGTCTTTGAACAAAACAGAAAATTAAATGTTTTTGGGGTATAGTGCTGAGCACTTCTATTTGGTAGGAAGCCTTGTATTTGATCAAGAGTATATGTTTTAATTGTAGCACTATTTCCAGTTCTATTTCTATTTTTGTGGGGAGTACCAAATTAAAAACTCACAAAAGCTTAATAATGCATAAAAGCCCAACATGTTTTAAATGTGAAATTAATACAACCATGTTTTAAATGTGAACAAAAAAACATTTTCATAGTTGCCTCTCCAAACCTGCATTTAAATCTAGGCAAAAAAAATAATATACATTTAATTGTGTGGCATTGATAAGTCCTAAGAAAGATATTTCATGTGGATTTTTCTTTCTACAAACAAATGCTGATTCAAAGATGAGACTCTTAAATAATATGGAATAAGGAAGGTCCGTAATTGATTGCGGGCTGCATTTGCACCAACCGTAGTCTCTGAAAGTTCTTTAAAGGTAAGCCCCATGTAGAGGGCATTGTAGTAATCGATATTTATTTCATTTATTTTGAGTGCCAAAATCTGATATATTTTTCTAGATAGGTATTCGGTTACCATAACAACATTGTTTCCCCCCCCCTAAATGCATCAATTTTGAGGTTGTTTCTCTGCTAAAGAAAAGTACACTTTGACAGATGGTATATCTTAAGTTAGAATTATGATCAATGAAAAGTCTTGTGATACTTCAAGAAAAGAAGTGTAAAGAAGTTTCTCTGATGAAGAACTTGAACACTGATATGCTGATCATTGAGGAATGGTCCAATTAACAAAGTATGGTGATTAAGAGAATAGGTATGCAGAATGCATTACCTTTTACAGCTAAACAGAATGGCATAATATTGTGTAGCTACCATTTGTTCATCTCTGAAGTCGGAGAAATTTCTCTATATTTTCCCTATTTTTTTGCTACAACTATTAGGAGATGTATATACAGTGGTACCTTAAGATACGAACTTAATTGGTGCCGGGGGGAGGTTCGTAAAACGAAAGGTTCGTAAGACGAAACATTGTTTCCCATAGGAAACAATGTAAAGTCAATTAATCCGTGCAACCAAAAAACCCCCCGCAAAAAAACGGCTTTCGGCGACTGCTGGGAAGCCGCGCGGCTGTTTTAAAAGGTGACAGCCGGCCTGGGGGGCTTCCCAGCACAGGGTTCGGGGGGTGCTGGGAAGCCCCCCAGGCCGGCTGTCACCTTTTAAAAGAGCCGCGCCGCTTCCCAGCTGTCTCCTGAAGCCGAACGCGGAAGTTCGGCTTTGGTGTTTGGCGTTCGGAGACAGCTGGGAACCCAGCGGTCTCCCGAACGCCGAAACCGGAAGGGGCAAGGTGGGGGGGGGGGAGAACGGGAGGCACAGCATTCCGTCAGTCGCAGCGCTGGCTGTCAACTTTTCTTTTTAGCACTGGGGAGGCAAGTCAGCTCCTGCCCAGTGCTAAAAAGAAAAGTTGATAGCCAGCGCTGCGGCTGACGGAATGCTGAGCTTCCCGTTCTCTCTCCGCCCCCTCGCCCCTTCGCCCCCCTGTGTTCCTAGGAGAAGTGCTGGTGAGGAGCAGAAGGTCTGTCTTGCCTCAATCCCCAGCACTTCTCCTAGGAACACAGGGAGGCGAAGGGGCGAGGGGGGGGGGAGAGAGAATGGGAGGCTCAGGAAGGGAGCTCGGGAAGGAGCCCACGGTCAGTCGGCTGCGGGCGGGAGGAAGGCGATTGTTCCGCTGCCGCCAGCATGGCCTGGCTGGCAGCGGAAGATGTAACGGAGCCCACGGGGGATTCGCCTTCGTCCCACCCGCAGCCGACTGATCGTGGGCTCCTTCGCAACCTCGGAGAGCTTCCAGGGCATGAAAGCTCACGAAAACCAGGAAGCTCTCCGAGGTTGCGAAGGAGCCCACGATCAGTCGGCTGCGGGCGGGAGGAAAGCGAATGCCACGGGGCTGGGCTCGGCTCCCCCCTCGGCTCCCCCCCTTACCAGCCCCGGCGCGGAAGGCTCCATTCTGTTCCCTGCCGGCCCGATTGAGCGGCCGGCGGTCTCCATTCAGGGAACAGAATGGAGCCTTCCGCGGCGGGGCTGGTAAGGGGGGGAGCCGAGGGGGGAGCCGAGCCCAGCCCCGTGACATTCGCTTTCCTCCCGCCCGCAGCCGACTGATCGTGGGCTCCTTCGCAACCTAGGAGAGCTTCCTGGGCATGAAAGCTCGCGAATCCAACACGGACGAAAACCAGGAAGCTCTCCGAGGTCGGGAAGGAGCCCACGATCAGTCGGCTGCGGGCGGGAGGAAAGCGAATGCCACGGGGCTGGGCTCGGCTCCCCCCTCGGCTCCCCTCCTTACCAGCCCCGCCGCGGAAGGCTCCATTCTGTTCCCTGAATGGAGACCGCCGTCCGCTCAATCGGACAGGCAGGGAACAGAATGGAGCCTTCCGCGGCGGGGCTGGTAAGGGGGGGAGCCGAGGGGGGAGCCGAGCCCAGCCCCGTGGCATTCACTTTCCTCCCGCCCGCAGCCGACTGATCGGGAGCTCCTTCCCGACCTCGGAGAGCTTCCTGGTTTTCATGAGCTTTCATGCCCTGGAAGCTCTCCGAGGTTGCGAAGGAGCCCACGATCAGTCTCGGCTGCGGGCGGGAGGAAAGTGAATGTCACGGGGCTGGGCTCGGCTCCCCCCCTTACCAGCCCCGCCGCGGAAGGCTCCATTCTGTTCCCTGCCGGCCCGATTGAGCGGCCGGCGGTCTCCATTCAGGGAACAGAATGGAGCCTTCCACGGCGGGGCTGGTAAGGGGGGGAGCCGAGGGGGGAGCCGAGCCCAGCCCCGTGGCATTCGCTTTCCTCCCGCCCGCAGCCGACTGATCGTGGGCTCCTTCCCGACCTCGGAGAGCTTCCTGGTTTTCGTGAGCTTTCATGCCCTGGAAGCTCTCCGAGGTTGCGAAGGAGCCCACGATCAGTCTCGGCTGCGGGCGGGAGGAAAGCGAATGTCACGGGGCTGGGCTCGGCTCCCCCCCTTACCAGCCCCGCCGCGGAACACTCCATTCTGTTCCCTGCCGGCCTGATTGAGCGGCCGGCGGTCTCCATTCAGGGAACAGAATGGAGCCTTCCGCGGCGGGGCTGGTAAGGGGGGGAGCCGAGGGGGGAGCCGAGCCCAGCCCCGTGGCATTCGCTTTCCTCCCGCCAGCCCCTCAAGTTGAATGCACCCTCGCTGGCCCGCTCGGCCGCGCCTCCTCGCCCGCCGCCTGCCCAGGATGCAGACCTGCTGCCTCGCCCCATGCCCTCCGATCCTGCGCCTCCTGCTTCCCCCCCCCAGCCAAAAATACAAAGGCTGTCAGCCGCCGCCCGCGGAGCAATGGGAAGCTGAAGCCGCCGGCGGTTTCAGACTCCCTTTGCTCCAAGCTGCTCTGCCCTGCCTGTCAGACCGTCTTTGTGTTTTTCGCTGGGGGGGGAGAGCAGGAGGACCTTCCTGACTCCCTCCCCCAGTGCCGGACCTCCTGCCCTCTCTCCCAGACAAAACCCCAAAGTGGCCTCCTGAACCCGGAAAGAAGCCCCGCCGCCGGCTGTCACCTTTTAAAACAGCCGGGCAGCTTTCCAGCAGCCTCCGAACGCTGAACCCGGAAGTTCGGGTTTGGCGTTCGTAACACGAAAAAAGTTCGTACGAAGAGGCAAATTTTTTCTGAACCCCGGGTTCGTATCACGAGTTGTTTGTAAGACGAGGGGTTCGTATCTTGAGGTACCACTGTACTATCAAAATTAGTAAATGTGCTTCATGAGCCAGAGTGCAGTACTGCAGGCTATGTCTGCTGGCTGCTTGCAATTTGGCAGTTCATATCTCACCAGGCTCAACCTTTTATCCTTCCAAGGTGGGTAAAATGTGGACCCAAATTGTTGGGGGCAAAATGCTGATTCTGTAAACTGTTTAGAGAGGGCAGTATTTTAATTTAATTTATTTGATTTATATGCCGCCCAATCCCGTAGGACCCAGTAAAGCACTGTAAAGCGGTATATAAGTCTAAGCACTATTGCTATATGCATAATCACACAATTTAACTTTTCTTAACATGGATTGTAGATTGACTTGTTATAAATATGAGTATAAGTCCAGAGTAGCATAATCTTTAATGAAAAGAGAAATATATAATTTTCTTGTACTGCAAAATGAAGAATATGTCTTTGATTACAAATTCTGACTGATAATGTTATCCTTAATTTTGGAGAGATAAAGATGGCCAGGACAAAAAAATAAATTTAATTTATATTTTAATTAAAATTAGTAATTTTTATTAAATATTAATTAAATCACATTGAGCAATCTCTCAAATAATAAGTGCACCTGCTATCACATAAAAATTTTTTTTGACAATTTTGAAAGTACAGTATCTGGGAAGTCATATTAAAGCATGTGTTCATTTAGTTCTTTTGCTTATTCTCTATAATGTACTTCTATACAGATAAAGTGCGTTTCAACCTAAAAAGAACAAATTTAGCAAGCTCCAGACACCACCTGTATTTATTTTACATGGATAAATGTATGGAACTGAAGAATGACAGTAATTGAGTAGTATTTCTTGTAATTTGAATTGTCACTTGTGTACTTAAGGTGGACCCTTCCTAGATTCTCTGGCTGTCAGGTAGGACATGCAAGGCTTGATTTTGGAGAATATTACTGTATTTTTTGACACACAAAAGATACACTTAAATTTACAGGAGGAAAACAAGAAAAGAATATAGTTTTTGGCCTCTGCATGTTACGTTTTTACCCTCCTAGGTCCCCAGAAGTACTCTGCACTGCTCTGCATGACCCATTTTCACAAAAACTGGCCTGGTTTTGGCCTGCACAGTGCGGAGCATTGCAGAATGCTTCTGGGGGCATGGAAGGGCGAAAATGTGATGCATGGTGAGCTTGGGAGTCCAAAAATAGGCCCTGAGGAGCACTGCAGGGTGCTTCTGGGGGGCAGGGAGGGTGAAAACGTGATGCATGGATGGTACGGAAAGCAAAAAGTGCCCATGTTTGGTCTATAAGACATACCTAAAATTTCACCCACTTTTTTTTTGGGGGGGGTGCATCTTATACTCTGAAAAATACAGTAATTGTTTAAGGGAGGGGCAGTGCCTCCTACCTTAAAGAAGCAGTAGAACAGCTCATCTTGGAAATACCTTTTCTCGATCCAGCCATTTTACACAATGTTCATCCAGTCTCCAGTTTCTCTCTTTTAGAAAAAAGTTGTAGAAAACTTTGTATTCAACAAGAAAGGTTCCTAGATTAAACTAATTATCTGGATTCCAGTAATCTGATCATGAGACAGAAATGGCTTTGTTGCTCAGGTTGATTGCCTTCACACAATGTTAATAGGGAACCCACATCCTCCTTCATCCTTGAGACCCTTCAGTGACATTTGAAACCAAACATGCTATCCTGCTAGACTGTTTGTAGACATTGTGAGTAGGCGTTCCATTTTATGGTGATTCCACTTTATCTGAGTAAATAGTTGCGGTAAATAATCATAGGGAAAAATACTCAAGTCTGCAACCCCACCTACGGGGGTGGTTCGGTGGGCAAAGGGCCTGGAGGAGGTTCTCCACACTACAAAGCTTCTCAAACCATGATTTACAGTAATAGAATCTTGCAACTCTGAAAATATGTTTCCCCTCCCTTTTTTCTTTTTAGTCTCTAGAAAATAAAGGTTGGCACTATTTCAGAGTAATATATCTTTGAGATTGCGGCTCTGGGTTCCTTGTGATTACTTAAAAAGCTCTTTGTGGTGTAGGCTCTTTGTGGATATGTCAGGTACCTCTTTTCAAAATAATCGCAGCCTGTCCAATCCAATTGTTTTGAAAAGACTTGGTAAAGGTTTCCCGTTTGGGAGGTTATGGTATGAATGAGGTAGCAAGAATGTCCTTCCCCTGAAATTGAATAGCATATTTTTCGCTCATGGAAAATTGTTAAAACCGAATGTATTTGATCAGTAAATACTTGTTAAAATATTATCGGTAGAGCCTGTAATGTAGTTTTCTTGATTGCTGTTGGTTATTATTTTATACTTTGACTGCTGGTTGTGTTGTATGTTTTTTATATTTTTAAAATATTTATATCATTCTATATTGTTCCTTGTTTGTATATAGTTTGTATATGTAGTCCTGGAGCTATGTATTTGAGATGTGCAGCGATATAAATTGAACGAATGAATAAATCTATATTAATTCAAGTTTTCATGTGGAGAGGGGAACTGTGTGGCTTTTTAAATATTGAGTTCTCAGCATTCCTCAACTTTGGGACTGTGTTCTTTCATTGTGTCACTGTTGTGTATTTATTTATGAAAGTTGCCCTCAGTATATCTTTTAGAGAACAGAAGGTGTATATAAAATATCAGAATTGGGATGCAAGTGATTTTTTGGCCAAAGACCATACTTGTCTTTTAGGTAGTATCTCAGAAATACTTTGTGTGTGTGTGTGTGTGTGTGCATTCATTCATTCATTCATTCATTCATTCATTCATTCATTCATTCATTCATTCATTCATTCATTCCAAGGACATTGCAGAAAGTGAGACAAAACAGAACCGAATTTGATTGTTTATATTTAAACTGAAATAATTAAGTATAGTTTGTAAAGACCATCTATATAATTAATGTAATGAATATGCTTCATATATTTAATAGCTTTTTTCCTTCTGTCCTATTAATAATTAGTGATAATTATCAGGTTTCGTCTTAGTTATTTCTATAAATCCTGTTATCCTAAATTTAAGGTCTAAGGAAAAAAGCCTGGAAGTTGGATTCTTGCATGATTTGCTGGGTCTGTCTTTTATCTGCAGGAATGATGTAATAAATCAGAAGGACACTGTGGGAAGAGAGCTATGGTAGCCAGAAAGAGCTAGCACATTTTATTAAAAACATAACCTTTCATGAGCTAAAGCTAACTTCATCACATGAATGGTTGTTTTTTTTAACAGATCAACAGAGTTGGAAAGAAAGCAAATTGGGTAAAAATAAATTATTACTTTTAAAAATCAATTTTTAAAAAGTTTAAACTGGGTTTTTTAAATTTTTTATTAAATTTATTTTAATAAAATGCTTTTAGAGCAAAAATTGTATCTACAGATAGTTTTCTATTTAGGATTCATTAATTTAGTTTAGTCAACATGAAATGGAGCTTAGTTATGTAGCATGAGGTTGCGTATTCTGCAATATTGGGAGTGTCGTTGAGTCAACAGTGGTCAGAGGAGGAGATGCTGTAGGACAGAGATTACAGTTGCTCTTTAAAAATCATGTTTAAATCAAGTTGATTTAAATCAAGCCTTTTTACTAGTGATTTAAATTTCAACTTGATTTAAATCAAAACCACCTTGGAAGGGACTTGTAGGTCATCTAGTCCAGATATTCCCCCTCCCCAAGCAGGAGACCCTGCCCCATTTTTTTACAAATAGCAGTCCAGTCTCTTTCTTAAAGCCTGCAGTGATGAAGCTCCCACAGATTCGGAAGGCAAGCTGTTCTATTGGTTAATTGTTCTCACCGTCAGAAAATTTATCTTTATTTCTAAATTGAATCTCTCCTTGATCAGTTTTCATCCGTTATTCGTTGTCTGGCCTTCTGGTGCCTTGGAAATTACCTTCACCCCTTCAGGGGTGGGGCTACTGCCTGGATGGGGGGTGGCACAGCGAAAATGGAGCTCCACCCCAGAGCCCCCAATTTGCACTGAAAGATGTTGAAAGAAAATGAAGAGCATCCTGCATAAGCCACACCCACAGTATGGGAGTAAAGATTTTGGTAGCCCTCCACTGAACCCCTTCCTCTCTTTGGCAGCCCCTCAGATATTGGAACACTGCTGTGTCTAAGCCAGGCATGTCCAACTGGCAACCAGTGGGCCGCATGCAGGGGTCGCAGGGCTGACCCATGGCCTAGCGTGCTCTAGTTAACTGTAGCATCAGTAGCCACAGAGGCACAAGTAGCAAGTGCCTGAGACTTGCAGCGCACCAGCACCATGGGGAACAGTGGCAGCAGCTCCACGGCAGCACATGGCTCCCCAGGCAGATGCCTCAGCTGCTGCATGCGCATTGACAGGGATGGGCTGGATGTGCCCGTCTGCTGCTCAAGCCCTTTCATCTAAGGCAATTCCATCCCATCGAGGAACAAAGGTGGAAAATTCCTGGAAAGCCCAACTACCCACTCAACCACTCAGTCTTGCTTTGATTGAGCCAAAATCCACTGCACCCTATCCAGGCCCCTCTAGTCTCCAGGCACTGAGATGGGACATTCATGACATCAACCCAAACTGTTGGATCAACCCACCCAGCAGTCTCATGTAGATTTGAAGAAGAAAAAAAGAGGATCAAGCTCTATAGCACTCAACAAAGTAGGGGGCTGCAGGCTGGATTTCTCCTCCCCTTTAACACTGAACAGAACACACCACAGAGGAAGGAGGAAACCACCACATCACAATGTCGCACAATTCTCAAAGATAGTTCTTAATGATACTATGATCGGTGGTATTGAAGACTGCTAAGATGTCAGGAAGATCAAGGATAGGTGCACCATCTATCCTGCTTTCATCCAGAGGGCATCCAAGAATATGATCAATGTGGTCTCAGTCCCATAGGCCAGCCAGAATCCTATCTGAAAAAGGAAGGTTGGAGACTGGATGGTGACGAGACGCGATCCCCGCTGGATGGGGGTCTCGACAACCCTGTGATGGTTCACTTTACGAGGCCCGATTCTGAAACCATTACTAGTGCTTACCAATGAAACACGGAGTCAATGGTCTGGGTAAAGTGACAAAGCTTTATTGTTACAAATATGCCTCTTTTATACCCTTCATATGCAAATGAAGGGGTTTCAACTAGTAATTTTCTATTGGCTAAATACAAGTGTAATTTTTTCCTAATATACGTTTCTTATAGGCTACAAATATAAGGTTTTCAAATCTATAGGCTAAAAATAAGGCTTTTTGAATACACAACTTTTCATAGGTTATTTCTATATGCAAAAATAAGGCTTCTAAATACCTAACTGTTCATAGGCTGTTTCTATTAAGCTTCTAATTGGTTATAAAAAGTATCATCTACAGCTTATGATAGGCTACTAAGTTCTCACTTTATGCACCTATCGGTAGCTGAGTTGCGAGCCAATCATACCGTTAGTGTCTTATCTCGTGCCAGGAGCGCTGTTGAGGGATTCTTCTTACTCTGTCCAAAGTTCATGGCTATTGTATGAGTCACTGTCTCTGGGCAAATTTTCACCATGCTATTTCAGATAACTGTTTCTGTGTATATCCTAGAGCAGAGGTCTTCAAACTTGGCAACTTTAAGACTTGTGGACTCCAACTCCCAGAATTCTCCAGCCAGCATAGGTGGCTGGAGAATTCTGGGAGTTGAAGTCCACAAGTGTTAAAGTTGCTAAGTTTGAAGACCTCTGTCCTAGAGCATAGCTAATATTTGGCTTACACAATCCCTACAGGATGGGAACTTTCCAAATTAGTTGAGGAAGCTTAAACACTTCCCTTGTATGTGCCCTAAACATTTTATAAGAGAAAGTTATTTTTTCTATTAGATTACAGCTTGGTTTATGACCTGTTTTTAAAGTTACACGGCCACATACACACCCACATGATTATATTTTGGGCACTTAACAACCAGCTCACATTTTCATACATTTGCAGCCTCCAACAGTCACATGACTACAATTTGTGACCGTTTTTTGCCAGTTTCTGGAGTTTACTTCCAATTTCTGGTAAAAAGCACCTATTAGGAAAAATTATGGATTCATTTAATGACCGTGGTGTTCGCCTAATGACCATGCTAGAAAGGGTCCTAACTTTAAGTCCAGCCATATGACGCCTTGATTATGACCGCAATGATTTATGGCTGTAATTCCAGACACAATTAAGGTCATAAGTCAAAGACATTTTACTTTATAAATGTTAAAGCTATGTTTGCTGAGAGGCCACAAAACTATCATAGATACCTCCCTACTGCTTACCATTTAAATTTTGTTAGTTTATAATTATAAACAAAAGGATGTGGATGTCCATGTGCCGCCTCTATGTTGGTTGAGGCAGGCAGGATTCCTTTGAGTACCATTTGTTGGGGATCAAGGGAAAGGGAAGGTTTTGCCCTCTCTTTCTGCTCAAGATCCCCAGGTACAATTTGTGGGCCACTGTGTGACATAGAATGCTGGACTTGATGGGCTTTGGCTTGATTCAGCATGGCTCTTCTGATGTTCTTATTATATATGAGAAATCATTTAGGTTTCTTCTTCATAATCTATTATTATTTCTACAGTTGAGTGCTGCAGACTCCTCTTTTACTCTGCTGATGTATTCATTTGAATTTTAGATGAAATCTGGACATCTGAAATAAAATCTAGGCTCATCAACCAGAAGGTTGATTAATTTCACCTTCTGTCAAACACCACATTGCTTAGGCAGCTCAGTTGAAATGCAAATCTTGATTTATTTTTAGCAAACAATTAATCCCTCACAGGAGACCGTGGGTGTAATTGTCGAATCTAGCAAAGAACTGCTATTAAGCCAACTGCCATAGCAGGTGTTGGGTGGAATCTCCTTCAGTTTTTACCAATGAGTGCTAGTTTTTCATTGTTAAAAAAAGCGGAATAAACTTACACTTTAAAAGTGTGTTTCCTATGTTCTCCTCCTCTCCCTTATTTTTTAAAATCAATTTGAAGTTTCTCTTTACCTCCTGATCTTAAAACTTCTTCAAATGCTACCCAAAATGCTCTCTTGATTCTATAATCAGACTTCTTGTTTAAACTAAATAAGTAAATGACTAATAATTGAGTTTGATTAAAGAACTTGAGTAACCTATACTAAATTTAAAGACCTTTCTAGTATGCCATTGGCAGAACAATTCAGTTACATTGGGTTGTTTTTGTGCTGAAATTGAATTCATACTCGACTTCTTAGGTACTTTTGAAAGAGTTTTGCATATCTCATATGTATCTCAAATGTGTATTGTGTTTATATATGCATTAACTATATATAGATTATTTAGAATTTCATTGGGTTTGTATGCTGAATCAAAAGAGTTTCAGCAAAATAAACATCGAATTTACTAAAATTCCAACATTCAAATTAACCAGTTAAGGATGTTGATGCTTTGTTTTAATGACATATTAAGTGCTGCTATTACTTCTCTATAACTGTTGTTTCACAATTCTGTTGATGTAATGTTACCAACCAGCATTTCAAAGGTCATGTTGTGATTTTGGGAGGGAGGTTAGATATAAATGGATAATTTATAACCTATATAATTTAAGGCTAGGGATGTTTGCACTTAAATAAAGCCATTTGTGGGTCATAATACTTTCAGAGCTTTTGAACAAAGAACAATATTTCACACTTTTGTAATAATACATAAAATCCAAGTATATTTGAAGGGCTGGATTGTACATGCAGACACATTCTTAGCATCATGAAATATTTTATTTTAGTGAGATACAGTAATACCTCGTCTTACGAACCTAATTGGTTCCCGGGGGAGGTTCGTAAGGCGAAAAGTTTGTAAGACGAAACATTGTTTCCCATAGGAAACAATGTAAAATGAATTAATGTGTGCAAGGAAAAAAAAACACAAAAAAACACCGCCGCCCACCCCGGGTTCGTATCTCGGATTGTTCGTATGGCGAGGGGTTCATATCACAAGGTACCACTGTACTTTCTTCCGTGAAAACCATTTGATCAGTCCAGTGAGCAGCATGCTTATATTGTATTTGATGAATTTAGTAAGCAGAGTGATTTTTTTTTCTATATGTAATGCCCTGTGAATTGTGGTGCTTTTGTTTCCATATAATTAGGGAATAATTTGACTCTCTAAAAACACTTTTGAGGAAAATCAACCCCATTTTCTTATTTTATGTTAATAATTTCTGTACAGATTGAACATGGTTTAAGTTCCATAATTCCTCAAAAAAATCAGAGCACCTTATTAGTTTTTCCAACAGCTTATATTTAGAGGAAATAAGACCGAAGGCAAAGGATTTAGTACTTGCCTATATAATAGAAATCGGTATATAGAATTGCAGAATTCATCTGTTCTCAATGTCACTTATACCATAGCATCCATGGCTTAATCATTGGAATCCATTTATTTAGGTTATTTTGTACGACTCATCCATGTGTCCATAAGCACCCACATACATGTGTATTCATGTGTACATGTACAATATCTGCATGCATGTTTCTCCGTACTGAAGGAGCGGGTCCAGCAGTCACATGGGTTGCTCATGTCCAATCCGGTGGAACTGAGCCTAGTATTAAAAAAGCTTGCCGGATCCGCCCCTTCCCCAGAATTCGCTCAGTTCGCATATCCTGCGGTTGTATTGTGAATGCTCGTTCAACATTCTAACACCTTCCCTTCGACCTTTCCTTCAAAAAAGTAGTAAGATTTATTGTCTTTATTCAATTACTTGCACTAATTGCGCCAGCCGTTTAAAAGAAAAAAAGAAATAAAGCGGCTCGGCTTTTTTCCTTGGGAGAAGTTGCGGTTTCGTTTTCCCCCGGCGGTTTTGCCGGTTACGATTCCTGCGGCCGCTTGTGGATTCTTCTAATCCCTTGGCCTGGAGGTTCTGGTGCAAGTATTTATCATTGAATTATTGTTTTATTATTGTATACAAATATTTAAGGGCTTATAAAATACCTCCTGCGGAGTGAGACGCCTTCTAGTCTCCTGGACTTAGTCGATCGCTTTTCCCTTAAGAAATTCTACGGAGCGATTTTTTCGGCGCGAAGGCCTTCGCGCCCTTTTTTAAAATATCTAGGCCTCTCGTGTTGGCCTTCTGCCAGCCGCGTAGGCCTCAGTCCACCGCGTGGATCCGGGAGCGGGCCTTGGGGGTCCCAGGCTAAATTCTCCACCGGCTAAGCCTCCAACCAGAGTGCCTTGGTTTTACTTAATTGCAAAGTTTAGGGAGGCTGGCCCCGCTGGATTTGGGGGCACGAACTCTGGGTTTGCCCAGATTGTCCTCACGTCTCAGCAGCTTCGAGGCCTCGAAGCAGGATCCATTCCTCTTGGGAAGTCCTTGAAATCTTCTCCTTATAATTTAGTTATTGGCTCAGCCTTGTCTTCTGTTAATTGTCAGACTATGGCTACTTTTCCCAAGAGAGGCACAACTAAAGGTCCCAGAGAGGCCAGGCCTACAGGCGATGAGATTACTAGTATCCCCCAGGCCTCTTCCTCCTCTTCTCCAGGGGCCCGTCCCTCGACCAAGGTCACCAGGGCTGAGAAGAGAAGGGACCTAGCCCTACAAAAAATTCATGACAAATCAGCAAAACGTTTGAAAGTGCAGGCCCAAGTAATCAGTAGTCAAGACCCACCAGAGGCCTCTAGTCTGCCTCCTTCTGGGGTCCCTGTGTTATCTCTGGATGAGCCAAACCTAGACAGACCCCAACCTAACCTATGGGGCATAGGTCCAGAGGAACCAGATATTATTGAAGATTCCCCCCAGCCAGGATCCTCCCAGGCCTTTAGGAATTCTTCTGCCATTTCTGCTGATATTTCCACTTTACCTCCTGAGTTCCAATCTATTTTTGCTGTGTTGTCCAAAGCCATTGATGCCAAACTCTCCTCCATCAATGAGCTTCCTTTACCTCTTCCTCCTTCTCGTTCCTCCCGCCCCTTGGGTTCTTCCCCAGTGGTCAGAGCTCCTATTCAGGATGATTCAGAATCCTCCCAGGATGAATATGAGGATGTAGAGGAGGATGAAGACCCTTTCCAGGGCTTATCAGAGGATGAGGAATCCCAAATAAAGGTCCCTCCTCCAATTACTATTTTCCCTTCTCAACTATTCAAATCTCTCCTCCTCAAAGCTAGAATTTCTACGGGATTAGCAGCCCAGGAGAAACAAGCCTCCACTTCCACTGATCCCCCGGAGGAGAATTTACCTTACTTCACAGAGGAACAGGAGGATAATGAGGTAATTCCTATGCCTAAATTGTTTAAAGATGCCTTACTCAAACAGTGGGATTTTCCAGCCTCTGGCCTTAATCCCTCTACCAAGGACAGAAAGTTGTATAAACTCTCCTCTTCCTATGAAGAGCTTCTATCCTTTCCCAAACCAGATGAACCTGTCAAAATTCTTCACTCGGCAGCGGCTGTGCCAGGCGAGGCGGAGGAAGTCCTCCGTCCAGAGGACAAGCGCATCGAGCAAATGCTCAAAAGAGGATTCTCCGCTGATTCCTGGGCCATTAAAAGTTCTGCAGCAGCCTCCTTCTTCTCCAGAGCCATGCTGCTGTGGCTTCGCCAACTTCAACAGCACATTCCTCCAGATGACTTGAGAGGTCAACAAGACTTCAACAAAGTCTTTGCAGCTGCCCAGTACGTGGCTGATGCCACCTTGCAATCTACTAGATTTTCTGCTAAGTCTATTGCAGCTTCTACAACGGCAAGAAGACTCCTATGGATTCGCCCTTGGCAAGCGGGAGTTCGCCAAAAGTGGCAGTTATCCCAGGGCCCCTTAAAGCGCGACCTTCTCTTCGGTGATCTTCTGGATCCACTCCTCACGGAGACCACGGACAAGAAGAAGGTTTTGGGTCCAACCACGAAAAAGGTTACCAAAACACAGTCCTTTCGTCGCCCAGGGCGCCAGCAAGACCAAGCGGCTTCCTATCAGAGATCTCCAGGTCAGTATTCCCCCCGCTTTCGTTCCCAAGGTAGGAACTCCAGGGGTAGAGGTTTTCGCTTCCAAAGGGGAGCTTCCTCTAACAGGGCTTCAAAAAAACCTAGATGGTAATCTTTCCTCCATTCCCATAGGGGGTCGCCTAGCTCATTTCGCTTCAAATTGGCGTCTCACCTCCAAGGACCCTTGGGTCATTGACACTGTTCAAACAGGCCTTCTTTTAGAATTTATTTCTCCTCCCCCTAAACGTTTTATTTCCTGCCCTTCTCCCAGGTCATCCTCAGATTGTAACCGTATGGAGGAGGCCATTTCTCATCTATTGTCCATTAGAGCCATTCAACCGGTCCCTTCCGGTCAGAAGGGCCAAGGGTTTTATTCCATCCTATTTATGGTTCCAAAGTCCTCCGGAGGTTGGAGAGCCATTTTGGATTTAAAGAAACTAAACCTATTCATCAAATATAGAAAGTTTAAGATGCACTCCTTGTCTTCTATTTTGGCCGCCATTCACTCGGGAGATTTCATGGTCTCCTTAGACCTCACTGAGGCCTACCTTCACATTCCTATAGCCAAATGCCACAGAAAATTTTTACGTTTTTCCTTTCAAGGCAGGCATTTCCAGTATAGGGCGATGCCATTTGGCCTTTCCTCGGCCCCTCGGGTCTTTACAAAGCTCTTGGGGTCCCTGGCGGCCTATATCCGGGCGTCTCCCATCCACATTTTATGTTATCTTGATGATATTTTAATTCATGGGAACTCCCTAGAGAGAGTGAAATCAGACCTTTCTGTTACCATGTCAGTCCTTCAGGACCATGGGTTTTCCATTAACTTTGACAAAAGTCACCTCCAACCTTCCACTTCCATTCCTCACCTGGGATCCATTATTGATTCAAAATCTTCCCAGGTTTTTCTCTCTCCCGAGAGAAAACTCAGTATAGTGGAGTTAATTTCTAACGTTTTATCTAATCCTTCAGTATCCATAGTTACTCTATCTTCCCTTTTGGGGAAGATGGTGTCATGCATAGGCATCATTCCTTGGGCTCGCCTTCATGCTAGGGAACTCCAGTGGCTTCTGTTGCCCTTTCAGAGATCGGGGCACAGCAACTCAAATCGACGCATCGTCATCCCACTGAGTGTTCGCAGATCCTTCAAGTGGTGGAAGTCTCCGGCCATGGACAGAGGATCCCCGTTCAGGTGCCCGGATCAATTTGTCATCACCACAGATGCCAGTCTATCGGGATGGGGCGCCCACGCCCAGGGGATGTTAGCCCAGGGCACGTGGTCCCCGGAGGAAGCTTCCAGGCCAATCAATTGGCTAGAGTTAAGAGCCGTTTCCCTGGCTCTGAAGCATTTCTCTCCTCGCATTCCCAACCGGCACGTTCTCATTCTCACCGACAACATTGCCACAAAAAGCCATATCTGCAGACAGGGGGGCACGAGATCCAAGGCTCTCATGAGGGAGGCCCTCAAGTTGGGTCTTTGGGCGGAAAAACATCTCCAGTCGCTCCTAGCCGATCACATCTCGGGGAGTCTCAACGTCCAGGCGGATTGGCTATCCCGAGCAACGATAGACCCAGGAGAGTGGAACCTCCATCAAGACCTGTTCCATCAAATCACCCTCAGATTCGGCCTACCAGTTCTGGATCTCTTCGCGACCAATGCGAACGCCCAACTCCCTCGCTTCTATTCCAGATTTCCATCCCCGGGAGCGGAAGCAATCAATGCCCTCCGGAGTCCATGGCCTCCAGGCCTACTCTACGCATTTCCTCCGATTCCAATCCTCCCGGACGTGATTCACAAGGTCCTCACAGAGAGGGCCCGAGTAATCCTAATCGCCCCTCATTGGCCCCGCCGGCCCTGGTTCGCGGATCTCCAACAGCTGTCCGTCCAGGACCCTTGGCGACTCCCCGCTTCGGGGGATATGCTGCGGCAGGGGGCCTCTTTCCATCCAGACCCGGAGTGGTTCCACCTCACCGCTTGGCTGTTATCAGGAGAGATTTAGAACTGCGTGGGCATGACCCCGATTCAGTGGAGGTCATTTTAAAGGCCAGAAGGGGCTCGACCAATCGAATCTACGACCACACGTGGTCCAAGTTTCACCAGTGGTGTCTACAGGAAGGTCTCTCCCCTCTGTGCATCCCCATACACAGAATTATTTCCTTCCTTATGCAAGGCTTCCATAAAGGACTTTCCACCAGCACCCTCCGGCGTCATCTGGCAGCCATTTCATCTGTCCTAGGGGGTCCCCGCAGACAGCCTCTCCGATCCCTCCCTGAGGTTCAGGAATTCCTCAAGGGCATAGCCAACCTCAGACCTTCCAAGGTCCACAGGTATCCATCCTGGGATTTGCCACGGGTTCTCCATTCCCTCACGCAGGCACCATACGAACCCCTAAAATCGGCGTCCCTCAGGTACCTATCCTTTAAGGTAGCCTTCCTGGTGGCTATTACCTCTGCCCGACGCATTTCGGAGCTGGCTGCCCTCTCAATCAGGCAGGACCTTTGTCAATTCCATCAGGACAAGGTAGTCTTGCGACTGGACCCCACCTTCTTACCCAAGGTCAGTTCCATGTTCCACAGATCTCAGGATATTGTCCTACCTTCCTTCTGCCTCCAACGAGACCATCCCTTGGCAATTAGATGGCACACCCTGGATCTCACCAGAGCGCTGAGAATATATATCCAACGCACAGGACCCTTTCGGAGG
The DNA here is from genome assembly GCF_031021105.1 of Erythrolamprus reginae. Classification (NCBI taxonomy): domain Eukaryota; kingdom Metazoa; phylum Chordata; class Lepidosauria; order Squamata; family Dipsadidae; genus Erythrolamprus; species Erythrolamprus reginae. The sequence continues at coordinate 89,093,342 of NC_091950.1, read as the reverse complement.
TCAGAAGCACTTTTTGTAGCCTATCATCCCAGAGTCATGGGGGCCAAAGTGTCTTCAACAGTAATAGGCCGGTGGATCAGAGGGACTATATCTAAGGCCTATGAGTCGGCCTCCCTCTCAGTTCCAAGGAACATCACTGCGCATTCCACCAGGAGCGCAGCCACCTCGGCCGCTTGGGCGACTCAAGCCCCGTTGGAGGAGGTCTGCAAAGCAGCCACTTGGGCCTCGCCAAATTCCTTCATCAGGCACTACAAAATTGATTCTTATGCTTCAGCGGACGCTGCCTTCGGCAGAAGGGTACTCCAATCCGTTATCTCTCACGATAGCAAGCTAATCCCACCCTAGGGACTTTCTATTGGGTATGTCCCATGTGACTGCTGGACCCGCTCCTTCAGTACGGAGAATAGGCGTTGATTGCTTACCTGAACGCCTCTTCTCGTACGGTGAGCGGGTACAGCAGTCACTTCCCGCCCTTGTATGTGTCTTCTTTACCTTTCTATACCTTTCTTCCTCTAACAATGAGAGTTGAACACTACAGAGCTTCACAACTGAGCCTAGTCTATGGATTCGCGAATTCTGGGGAAGGGGCGGATCCGGCAAGCTTTTTTAATACTAGGCTCAGTTCCACCGGATTGGACATGAGCAACCCATGTGACTGCTGTACCCGCTCACCGTACGAGAAGAGGCGTTCAGGTAAGCAATCAACACCTAATATATACGTGCAAGCACACATTATTCTATATACCTTACTATTGGCCATTTCACTGAATATTCATTGACCATTGATTTATTTTATATTGCCCCAATCACATGAATTAGTATATCCAACAGCATGGACATAAAAACTGATGCCAAATTGTCTACATACCATACCATAATGTAATATAAATAAGGTGAGGTTTAATGAAAAATAAAAATAAAAATAAAAAGCCCCTGAGGTCCCTTTAGTAAAAAAAAAAAAAAGCTCCCCAAAGCCTGAAATGGTGGAATTAAATCAATTGGGGGGAATATATTTCTGGGGCAGTTTATTCCATGTTATCAAAGTAGCCATAGAGAAGGCCTTTCTTACCTATATACATCTTAGTTTTGCATGTTGGCATCCTATATGATCTAACAGTTCATTTTGTCCTTCGTTAAATCCTAACACAATTTTGGGATTGGAAATAGACTTGCATAGTATAACTTCTATATTCACATTGAAAATGATGCTGAGTAAAAGCTGAGAAACCATACAAACATGCACGGGCATGTTATATGAAACTATTTTGTTTCTACCTAGTTATAAGAAGGGATTTTTAAAAAGAATGGGTGTGCCATTCAGAGAGGCAGAATTGATGCTTTTACAGTTGAAATGGAACACCAGAGGAGGACTTTTAATAGCCTACAAATAAATGAACTGAGAAACAAAGCATTTCTGTCATCAACTAGGAAAAGCCAAAAGATGTTGTATTAAATTTCATTTACTGTTTATATCTATCTATGATTTATAATAAATGAATATGGTCTTGAATGATCATTGTCTAGCTTGAAACTGGCTATTCTGAGCTTTCCAGAAGAGAAACAATGTCCGGTATTAAATGGTAATATTGTAATAAATGAAAAATGGGGATCTTTCTGTAACCAGGCTTCATTATTTTCTCTCTATGAAAGGAAAATATCAGGGATTAGTAATGAGTATCCCATCATACTGAAGCATTTCCTTTTGATTACTGAAAGTTCTGTTGAATTTATTATTATTATTATTTATTAGATCTGTGTGCCACCCTTCTCCGAAAACTCGGGGCGGCTCACAGAGTTTATCAACACAAAAGTTCTTCATATGTGTAAGATTTCAGGCCAGATTGCTTACTATATCTCAGATTTTTAACTGTTTTTAGGACTATAAGATGTTTCCTCCAAATAAGACATCCCCTGATAATAAGCCCAATTGGGCTTTTGAAAGCATGGCAATAAGATCAAGTGTTTATTTCAGGATCTTATTTTTGTATGGTGTAACTATAACATATTTTGTAGTCACACCATAATATGATGGTGTTTATCATTTATTACAATATACTGTGAGATTAAGTAATTAGCCATAGATGAACATTTCCTGGCATAGCTCAATACTACTAGCTTTTTTTCACTTGTAATTTTAAAGCTATTGGTCAACTACTCCGCTCCGAGTCTTCGGAGAGGGGCGGCATATAAATCTAATCAATAATAATAATAATAATAATAATTATTATTATTATTATTATTATTATTATTATTATTATTATTATTATCCAAGAAAATGAGAGGAGCTTAATCATGCTGGTATCTTGGGCCATTCTTGAGAACCAAGGAGAAATGAATCAGACACTTACAGAAGAGCACTGCAAAATCTGTTCTATTTTCCTTTCACAGTGAAATATGCTCTATTATCCCACAAATATGAAAGTTATTTTAATTTAGATTTCCAGATTACCATGCAATTGGAATTATAAATCTATCCAACTTTGTTTGAGGTATTTATTGTGGCCCTGTTAGAACAGTTTAACACATTACAAAAAAAGAAAAAAAAGTATGTTAAAAATACAACTGTTTCCTTCCTGATTCTTTCCAAATAGGAAACAACCCCAAATTTACATATCTCAATCTTCACCCTGTAATAGCATGTGGATTACTTTTGTTTATTTCTCTCTCTTCAACCCGTTCCAGTTTTTTCCCATATTAATTTTTTTGGCTTGGACTCTTGAGTCTTTATTTTTATATGAAGATTATCTTTGTATTTTCTTGAGAACATTTTAATCTATCTTGATTCTCAATGCATTTCTTGCTTTTTGATTGCTGGTAAATTATAATCAACTTGGAAGAACACAGTAAACACCAGACCAGGAATTACTTCTTTTCTTTTAAATATATATACAGTGATCCCTCGAGTATCGCGAGAGTTACGTTCCAAGACCCCTCGCGATACTCGATTTTTCGCAATATAGTGGTGCGGAAGTAAAAACACCATCTGCGCATGCGCGCCCTTTTTTCCATGGCCGCGCATGCGCAGATGGTGTTTTTACTTCCGCACCTGGCCCAGGGAAGGTTCCTTCCGCCGCCCAGCAGCTGATCTGCTCGGCAGCGCCGCAAAGGGGAAACCCCGATCTTCGGCTCCTCGCTGCTGCCGCGCCCGCCACTTGTCCGCCGCTTGTCCGGCCGCCGCTTGTCCGGCCGCCGCTTGTCCGGCCGCCGCTTGTCCGGCCGCCGAACTTCCACGTTTGGCTTCAGGACTCAGCTGGGAAGCGGCGCGGCTGTTTTAAAAGGTCGCAGCCGGCCTGGGGGGCTTCCCAGCACCCCTCCGAACCCAGGTTGGGGGTTCGGGGGGGTGCAGGGAAGCCCCCCAGGCCGGCTGCGACCTTTTAAAACAGCCGCGCCGCTTCCCAGCTGACTCCCGAAGCCAAACCCGGAAGTGGTTTTTTAAAAAATTAATATTTTTTTAAAAATCGCAATATAGCGTTTCGCGAAGATCGAGATCGCGAAACTCGAGGGATCACTGTAGTTTCTGCAGTTTATTTTACATATTAAACCTCATAGAAGTCTTTTTGGTAGATAAAGATCCAGTGATTGATTTATTCTGGTTAACATAAAGCAAGCCCTTGTCTTCAAGAAATCAGCTTTAAATAATTGGCAGCAACATCTGGTCTCTTATACCTTCTGATACTTTGCTAATGCCAAAACATTTGATCTTTAAATTATATTTTACATATCAAGATTATAGTTTACTATTGAGCTAAATTGCATTTTTAGTCTCAATACTTTTTTCTTTCATTTTGTGGGCAATTGTGCATTGATGGTAAGAAATCTTAGTGAGGAACAGATATAGGACCATCAATTCTGAAGTTTTTTCTTTCCTTCATAGTTTAGCTGGCAACCTAAAGACTCAATTTGCACTATAAAGGTTTTTGAGAACTTCATGATTTTCTTAAGAGTTTACTGATATACTTTGCTTAACAACTGACCTGTTTATTATTCAAAATTACAGTGATGCCTAAAAAGTAACTTTACAAATGATGCTTGCATTTACAATCATGCGGTATCCCATGGTCATGTAATTGCTACTTACTTTCTTCAAAACTGGCTTTTAACAAGCAGATGAAAAGCTGGGAGTAAAATCAAAAGGCACAGTCATGTAATATCTCATTTAATGATCTGTGGTTACTCACTAAATGACTGAATGGGAAGTAATATTGCAAGTTCTTCTGTGCGCTGCTTGGAGAGTCCAAGCATGGGTTAAGTCCGTCTGATTGGCCAGAGGCTGAGTTGCAAAATCTTTGGTCATGCCTCTTCCGCCTGGCTGAGCTCTAGCATGTCCCAATTTTTGCCTCTGTGCATTTCATTTTCAGCCAGTTCCAGGAGTGGGGATTGGCAGGCCAAAAATCTGATGTGCAGAGGCCAAAAACGGGGCATTCAGAGGCCGAAAATATGATGCAGCGAGGCCAAAAAAGTGATGATCATTAATCAGAAACTGAAGAGTAGAAAGAAAGTACTGTAATATAATATTTAATATTCAACTACTTAAAATTATAGTCTATAATCTGGATATCTATCTAAATCTTAATATCTTATTTCTGTATATTCAAAGTATGTGTGTATGTATGATTAATTGATAAACTATCTTGAATATATACATATATATATAAGTATATATTCAAAATAGTTTATCAATTAATCAATCTCTCTATCAATTATCAATATATGTATGTTAATACAGTCTAGTACAAATCCTCTTTTTTAAAAAAGAAGTTAATTTTCAAATATCACATAATAAAGACTGTAGTATATATTAAGTTTGTTACTGCAATAATATGTTCAGGTTAGAACCAAGGTATATCCAACTGTATAAACATCAGTTCCAGGAGTGAATTCCAGTTCTTTTTGTAGATATTTATATCACTTTACCACAGATTGGGTAGTTTTATCAAGAGACAGTCTCTGTAGTTTCCCAACTCACTTCCAAGATGTCTCCCTATCAAATAATGCACTGTCACTTTCTCTATTGCTTACAGTGTTGCAAGTTTATTTCATTTTTTTCTGTTTCTCAGTCCTATTCAGCAATGTCAGCTTATTATATACAATTCCTTGCTTATTATTTATTAGTCCTTTTCTTCTTGATTCTCCTTCTCACTATTTCTATTGTCCAGCATACCACTCTCACAGTTAACATAATAAATCTCTGGTCTCTTAAATCTTTACTGTCCATTCCAAAACCTCTACTTGCTCCTCACCAATCAGGCGCCGCTTATTCCTCTTGGAGACTCCCTTCTCCTTTGCTCATACTGTCTCCGATTCAGAATTTCTTCAGAGTTTTCTTGTAACGGCTCACCGATATACTGCCGTTTCCCTCTTCCTTGCTTCTTCTTTTAGAAATGGACCACCATGTCTCCAAGCCACCAACTAATGCTGGCTTCTTCTGCGCCCGTTATCAGGGCTGTCACCTTTTGCGGTGTGGGGTCACGCCTGTCCCCACCACCGCCCGATGTTCCCCTTCTTTTGGCTATCTCCTATAACAATCAGCACCTCCACGTTCAGCTCCTTGAAGCACGGAAAATTGGAAGGGGGAGAACAGTCAGCTTTCCCCACTCTGCAGCACCATAGTGTCACCCCGGAAGTCTTTTATGCAATATGTTAATTTTAGAATTCTCCATTAAGATGGGGTGAATTTTAGAGGCAAAAATTGTTGTTCCTAGAGTTTTAACTCCTGTGGAAGAAGGCACTTGTTACTTATGGTAAGACACACACACACACATGCTAGTTTTCCTACATCTGCCAGAATCTTTGATTTATACACAATGCTGCTCTGTCAACATGATGCTGGTTCAGCAGCATATTTGCATGCATAGACTTGGTAAGAATCTGAAGGCCAACTCTTCTATAATTGGTTGACTCTCTGAATAGGAGCCTTTCTTTCTCTTTTTATATTAAAGGGTGTATACAGCAGTCCAGGATTGTATGCTGACATCCTCTTGCCTTTGTCTACTCCCTACCAGGGTGCATTTGTGGAGGTGGTGCTTCGCTGTTAAAAGCTCTTTCAAAGAACAATATATGTTCAATTTAGGGGCAGTGTGATGTAGGAAGAGATTGTGTGTTTTTTATTTTATTTCAGCACCTGTGAAAATTAGAATTAAACATATGCTTTGTTCATTACAGCCATATTTTAATGTGCAAGAAATCTTGAGTAAAAAAAAAATTCTCTATGAAAGACTATGGATTTTTAAAGTTTTCTCCATATTTGACATTTTTAGATCAGTATAACTATGGATTAAAAAATAGAAATCCTTTAAATATGTTTGTTTGTTTGCTTTCAACCATATGCAAAACCCCATCCTGTGCTAGAATATATCCAGGCTTTAGGAACCAGTCCATAGAATGAAGCCACGCTGGGAAAGAGATGAAAAGAGCTTGGTTACACATACAAAATGCATTTCTATGGATGCATGCCCACAGAAAAATTCTGAAAATTTTTATTCTTAATAGTGTTCTTGAGAATGCATGTTTGTATCTGAAAACATCTGTGGAAGTTAATCAGTACCGGTAATTTGTGTTACTGCCCCACATAATTGCAAAATCATCAGATATGTATGTTGCTTTATTAGGGAGGGACTTTATAAATTTATTTGCTTGTTTTGGTTATCCAAAATATAGAATAATTGGGGGATAGAGGTAGTGGGTGAGTTTCAAAGTGCTAAAATGAAAAGCAAAGATGTCCCATATTTACTTCTAGTTTTCCCTTTTCTAGGAAACTATTAACCTAGCAGCAAAAGGAAGAACCAGAAATCTGGTTTCTTTCTGAACTGTCTCCATGTCAGGTAGGGCAAAGGTTGCAATTTTAAGGCAGGTGTTGAAATCCCCTTTCCTTCCCTTCCAATACCCCATTTGCCAATTCTTGGTAAATCAGTAGAGCACAGAGAGATGAGAGGGACAAGATAAGAACTCATTAAAGTCACCTTCCTGAGAATAATTCCATACTTAGAGCTAACCCATAAAATGCCATTTAGAATAGCATTGGTAGAAATTCATCTTACTTTGAGTACAGTCCCAGCTAATCAAGGAAACCTGACTTACAACGTGTATATCGTCTTATGCACTATTTAAGGGTCAAAGAGCTGGATCAATTTCTCAAAAGAAATAATTGCGTCTTTTAAAAATGTAAGTATTTGTCATGAGTATGAGAAAGCGGCTTTTAGGTAACAGGGAGATTTTTGTTGAGTTCATACAAGAGAGAAAGATTCTATCTCTCTCTGCCAGCAGCTTCTATTTACATTTTTAAAATTTTCGCAAGTTTTACATAACATGTAATTTAACTCTAAGGGAGCTTTCTTGCTGTCATTAGCTAACTGCTCACGCATTATTACTGCTACTGAAGTTGTATATATTTTTCTTGTATTTGATTCATACATAATAATTAGTAAAATCATGGATTAAAGGATTTTATAAAATATGCAAAACAGAACAAATAAAATAAAGAATAAAATGATAAAGATTTGTAAATGCAGCAATAAGAAGTTAATAATCTCAGATTAACATTAAAGTTTATTAATATTGAAAAGACCCGAAAGAAGAAAAATAACCACGTTTAGTGCTGGTGACAGATTGCTCAGCAATGGCTGTTACTGGATTCCAAAGTCAGAAGAGCTGTCCCTGAAACCTTTACATTTCCACATTCCCTCAACAGCTTCCTCTCTCCCCGTCTACAATCTATTTCAAAATAACATCTGACATGGGGATGGCACAAAAGGGTGAATTAACAAAAATTGACTTGCACAGCACTACTTTGGTGTGTAGTTCATTCATACAGAGCTATCTGTTATTTAGAGGTGTTCATTTGTTTGAAACAGTAACATGCTTTCTATAGACATCTATTTTAAATATTTTTTTAAAATACATTTTCTATATAAAGACTGTAAGATATCAGCTATGTTCTGCATTGTCACTGATACATAAGGCAAAATATACTATAAAAAGCTCTTCTGTGTTGTTATAACATATTTTATGCAATGATTAATTGTCCTGTGTACTTCTTTGTTTGCTCTAGGTTTAAAGTGAATACTGAAGCTTTGGCCCCCAATATTTTTGTATGTGTGGAAGATGACTGCTTGATAAAATGAGTGAATTTCAATTCCAAAGAAGTGAAAAGTGATTGAAGAACAGCATCTTTAGACCATTTGCCACTGAATTAAATGACCACAACTGGGATCTCATGCACCCCTTATACTTTCTGGAGGATCTTCTCCAGAAGAGAGTTTTACATTTAAAAGGCAGACATGAGTGTATTTTCCTTTGGAGCTTACTAAGACTAAACACACTTTCCAATAATGACCAGCTTGAAACGGTCCCAGACTGAAAGGGCTGTTGCCACCGGAATATCAGATGTTGCTCCTAAAGTACATTCAGATGACTTTTATATGAGACGCTTTAGGTCACAGAATGGTAGCTTGGGATCTTCAGTGATGGCTCCAGTAGGCCCTTCCCGCAATGAAGGATCACATCATGTTACTTCTAACCCTGGAGTTCCTAAAATGGGAGTTAGAGCAAGGATTGCAGACTGGCCCCCAAGGAAGGAGAATGTCAAAGAAAACAGTAGATCAAGTCAAGAAATGGATACATCAAGTTGTCTGGATAGTATGTCTTCAAAAAGTAGTCCAGGGAGTCAGGGAAGTTCTATTAACTTGAACAGTAGTGATTCTGTCATGTTAAAGAGTATCCAAAACACACTCAAAAACAAAACAAGACAATCTGAGAACTTGGATTCTAGATTTCTTACGCCTGATGGTTACCACAGCTCCCCAAGAAAAGCTCTTCGTAGAATAAGACAGCGTAGTAATAGTGACATCACCTTAAGTGAGCTTGATGTGGATAGTTATGATGAATGTATCTCACCCAGTTACAAATCAGGACCATCACTGCACAGAGAATATGGTAGCACCTCCTCAATAGATAAGCAAGGTACCTCAGGGGATAGTTTTTTTGACTATTTAAAAGGTTATAAAGATGATAAGTCTGATCACAGAGGTTCCAGCAAATTTAGTGAACTCCTTAGAGCTAGTGGAAGTAAAGGTTCAGGATTTTCTTTGGATGTGATAGATGGACCCATTACTCAAAGGGAGAACCTTCGGTTGTTTAAAGAAAGGGAGAAACCACTGAAGAGGCGTTCAAAATCGGAGACAGGAGATTCTTCTATTTTTCGCAAACTGCGCAATGCCAAAGGTGAAGGAGATGTTGGAAAGACTTCAGATCTAGAAGACAGCAGATCAGAAGATAATGTCAGGCCTTGGATTTGCCCCAAATGTTTTGCTCATTATGATGTTCAGAGTATATTATTTGATTTAAATGAAGTGGCAGTTAATCGGAATAATGTTATAAAAAGAAGGAACACAACTACTGGAGCTTCTGCTGCTGCAGTTGCATCATTAGCTTCTGGACCGTTATCCCATTCTGCAAGTTTTAATTCCCCCATGGGTAGTACAGAAGAACTGAATTCCAAAGGAACTTTAAACGTGGACCAGGGAGATGATAAAAGCAACGATCTTGTATTGAGTTGTCCATATTTTCGTAATGAGATCGGCGGGGAAGGAGAAAGAAATATCAGTCTCACCAAATCTAACTCTGGATCCTTTAGTGGCTGTGAAAGTGCCTCTTTTGAGTCTACTCTTAGCTCTCATTGCACAAATGCGGGAGTGGCCGTACTTGAAGTACCCAAGGAAAATCTGGTGTTACACTTAGACCGAGCTAAGAGGTACATTGTTGAACATGTGGATCTTGGTGCATATTACTATCGGAAATTCTTCTATCAAAAAGGTGAGTAGTTATTAACTACTTGGAAATGTTGCTGTATTTATTTATTTATTTATTTATTGATTGATTGATTGATTGATTGATTGTATTTGTATGCCACCCCTCTCCGTAGACTCGGGGCGGCTAACAACAATGATAAAAACAGCATGTAACAATCCAATCCAATACTAAAATAACTAAAAAACCCTTATTATAAAAACCAAACATATATATAGACCTACCATGCGTAAATTGTAAAGGCCTAGGGGGAAAGAATATCTCAGTTCCCCCATGCCTGACAGCAAAGGTGGGTTTTAAAAAGTTTACGAAAGGCGAGGAGGTTGGGGGCAATTCTAATCTCTGGGGGGAGTTGGTTCCAAAGGGCCGGGGCCACCACAGAGAAGGCTCTTCCCCTGGGCCCCGCCAAACGACATTGTTTAGTTGATGGGTCCTGGAGAAGGCCCACTCTGTGGGACCTAACTGGTGGACCTGAAAATGCTAGTGTATACTCAACATTCACCTAAAAACTGATTTGATGCAGTGTTCATTTATCTACTAGGCCTATAGAAATCTGTAGCATGTTGTGCTTTGGCAAAGATTTGAGAGAAACATTTCTTTTTTAAAAAAAGGAAAAGAAAAGCAGATGAACTGCTTTACTTTACAAACCTCACTAGCATTTTCAGGTCGCTCCAGACTTTTGAAAACGCCCATTGAGGGACGTGGTAGCTCATTAAGTCAAATCATGCCATCTCTTTCCTGTATGAAGTTCTTTATCAAAGTAAATCCTCATATGGATCTATTATAGGCTATTTGTAATTTATGACACATCTGACAAATTAGGCATTTCATATTTTAATACCGAGGAAGAACTGTACTGCAATATTAATTAAGGCAGAGCTAGAAGGGCATCTTTTCCTTCTAGGCTGGCATTCTTTCTCCGTTTTCTCTTTCCAGAAGCTTTCACTATAAAAGCTTTCTGCTGTGAAGTTACTATGTGGCTTGAACTTTAACTATGGTTAATTTAATTTGAGGCTAGCCTCAAAAACAACTGTTTAAAGATGATGTGTTTTAAAGTGGCTTGTTAACAATGACCACAACTCTTGAGCTTGATTTAAATGGAAGCAGAAGCCTTTTCATTCCTGAGTCACTTGGGAAGGGAAAGAGAGATTTTATTTATTTATTTATTCATCAGACTCATATGGCGGCCCATCTCATAAACAAATGACTCTGGGTACTGTACAAAAGCTAAAAACAATTCAAAATAATATTATAATAATTAAAAGCTTAACATTACAAATAGTCCTTGACTTACAATGGCACTCGAGATGGAAATTTTTGTCACTAAACAGTTCGTTCATTACATGAGGCAACTTCCTGTTAGCTTCTCACAACCAAAGTTAACGAGGAAGCTGGTTGGAAGTTGCAAGCCCCAGGCCCACACAGGCAGGTAAGTGGCTTCCGCCAGGTGGGGGAGTGGGCGTGAATGTGGGGGAGGGTTGACATGGATGGGTGAGAAATGCCATGCAGATTGGCAAGGGTGTGTAAGATGTGCTGCATAAGTTGGGGAGAATGTGTGAAAGTATGCAGGGCTATCTATCTTCACGGGTCAGGGAGGATGCATTGGGTTCCACAAGTGGCTGACATAGTGTGAACACAGAAGGACAGTGAGAGGTTGTGCAGCTATGAGAGGTACCCCACTGTCTTGCCCTTTGACTTTCTGGGGACAAAAGCATGGAAAGTTCAAAAAGTGATCATGTGATCCAGGGGTGGGTTCTAACTTGCTGTCAATTCTCTTCCTCCTTTGCCATGTGACTGTGCACATTGTGTGCTGTGTGGCCATGTGAATTGTGTACCACGTGGCCATGTACATGGCAGAACTGTAAAATCTACACACACACACACACACACACACACACACACACTCCAAGCGAAAGATAGTGCAAAATGTCCATTCCCATCCCAATCCAGTGAAAGGTTACTGCAAAATCCTTATTTCCTCCTGATCGGCTGAAACTTGGGAGGCAGAGAATAGTCACAGGTGGTGTTTACCTGTTCTCCAAACTGCTCAAAATTTCCACTACCAGTTCTCCAGAACTGGTCAGAACCTGCTGAATCCCACCTCTGACTCTTGGCAACTGATCATAATTGTGAGCCAAGCATCCAGATCATGACCATACAACTGAGACATGCTGGGGCAGCCAGAACTCTGAGAGTCAGTTGTATAATCACCATTGATTCAGTGTTATAAATTTGGACAGTCACTGAATAAATGGTCCAGTCAAGGACTACTTATATAAAATGCATATACAACTTTAAGAAGAGCTTATTTCATTCAGTGTGATAATAAAATGTAAACTTTTAAGAACTTCAAATACCTATAGATTTAAACCTTTGAAACAGGTTTCTTTTTTTTAAAGGCAGTGCTCTTATTGTTCTAGAAACAGAGTATCATCAACCTAATTCTCTATTAAAATCTCTTTTGAGTTTGCTATACAGTGATCCCCCGTTTATTGCGTCCCCAACCATTGCGAACAGGGTACTTCGCTATTTTTCAACCCGGAAGTCAAAAATACCATCTACGCATGCGTGCCGGGCACGCATGCGTAGATGGCAGCGGCTTCCCTGGGTCTTCCCCCTCTTGCTGGCATCAGCGAGGAGTTTCCCTACCGCCCACGCAAACTCCTCGCTGCCGCCCGCCCTTCGCCCGCCCACGCCGTTCATTCTCGCCGCTTTTGAGCTGAGTCCGGGAGCGAATTCGCTCCCGGACTCAGCTCAAAAGCGCCGATAGCAAGCGGCAAGGAACGGCTTGTCTCGGCGCTTTCGAGCTGAATCCGGTCAGCTCGAAAGCGCCGAGAGCCAGCGCCCCCCGGACCCCCAACCCGGGTTTGGGGGGCTGCTAGGAAGCCCTCCATGCCGGCGGCAAACAGCCGCCCCGCCCCCAATCTTCGGCTCCTCGCTAGCGCTGTGGGAGTAAAAACGCCATCTGCACATGCGCAGATGGTGTTTTTACTTCCGCAGCGCTACTTCGCGAAAACCCGCTCGTTGCGGGGGGTCCTGGAACGGAACCCTCGCAACGAGCGGGGGTCTACTGTATAGTCCCAGTGACTATAAGACACAACCATTTCGTTTTTAGCAAAAATATGGGAATTCTTTGCTGCTTCTTACTTTTGAGGTTATGTTTTCAGTGTTCCATTCTGATCAGTAGTTTGTTATTTCTTATTTATTATCCATAAAACTATTAACCAGGTCTGGCCAGTTTAATTTTTCACTTCAGTATAGTTGGACCTGTATGGAATTCCATCTGAAAACATTTTTATTTTTACAGTTGTCAATTAATGATAATCCATTGCCTTTGGTTTATATGTTTTAGTAGAAGTTTTAATTTAAGTGTTTTATGTTTTATTTTACTTTATGTATGCTTAAGAATGTTTGGCATAGTAGATTAAAAAGGAAGAATAACAGGAAATATGGTTTTAGATTAGAGTATTTTTGAATGACCATACTTAAAAAATCAATATATGATTGCATACCATGCATCAATTGACAATGGGACATGTAGCCAATATTTCTTGGTTTGATACAATTGGAGTAAAAAAATCTCTAGATAGGTTTAATTCTGATTGCCTGGTCCATATATTACATATTATGTTTTTGTGCCTACGCTTGGTTGGAATTTGTGTTTGAAGCAAAATTGTTCTGTCTGAACTAGTCTTAAAATCTAGAAATATCATGATAACATTAATATATATCTGTCTTTTACGAAATATAATTATTATTTCATTTGTCCATCTCCATCTCCCAAATATGTGTTTGATTTTAATTGCACAAGAACACTGGAACTACTTTGGGGCAGATGAAAACCTTGGTCCCGTAGCTGTCAGCATCAGAAGAGAAAAACCTGAGGAAATAAAAGAAAATGGTTCTCAGTATAGCTATCGTATTATTTTCAGAACTAGTGAGGTAAGTGATACCTGGACAGTAAAGAAATAAGAAATTTGATTTCTGTGTTGAACTTGTTACATATATGTAAACATTGGAAGGATAATATCTATCAGTAAATTAATATTATGCAAACTGTTGTGCATTTTATAAACCTCAGAGAAAATTTATTAAAGAGTGTACACATTGTACAAAACATTTTTTCAATTTATACGCCATTGGAATTAAATATCTCAAGACTCTTGGGATCCAACATCTCTTATGCATGGTTGTTTTATATTTGCTTTAATAATTTTTGCTAGCTCCACAACTTTTAGCAAAACCACCCCAATAAAAGAAATAATGTTGAATGGTTTAATAAACTATCACTTATTTAATAAAGGTTATCTGTTTAATACAGGTTTCATATTATTTTGCACTTAGCAACCCTAAATACTGAATTTATAGGAAAAAGCTTCGTTTGCTTTTTTTTTTTTTACTGCTAATATAACTACAGTCTTAATTTAAAAAACCTATTTTATACATTACTGAGAAAACATTGGAAGTGGCTCTTCTTGTATTTTTGGATAAGATCACAAAGAAAATATTCCAAACAAAAGACACAGAATTTGGGCCCTTGGCAATCCACCCACTCTTATTGACTTCAGGAATGTTGCAATTTTTTCCACCTGCCTATTTCTCTTCCCTATATCTCAGCCAGTTGTATCTCCACAGCCTTGAGCCTGTTTCCTGTCCTCTAGTTGTCAAACTCTAGGGCCTCCTCTCTTCACTTGTCAGACCTTCACTTAGCTTTTCTGAAGTTCAGTTTGGGTGGAGAATTGGCGATTTGTCATACTACCATCTTATAAAGATCTCATATGGTGCTGTTTCGGTAAAGGTAAGTGAACAAAAGCATGATGGAGTGAGGAGGTCCAAGAGCGTGGAATCAAACAAGGTAGAAAGCAGAGCCCGGTGTGCATCAGTGGTAGGCGAGGCCCTGGGAGGCCTGGAACCAGTTCCGTATGAGCTGAGGTGCTACAGAGGGGCCTGCATGAGACTTGACAGAGACTCCCCCAAGCTACCCATGCTCAGCTCAACATTCTGTGTGGTTCTTAGTGACTGAACAGGGATTGTGGTAATTAAGTGAGGCAATTATGTGGGTTCCTTGCTTAATAACTGCCACGGCTTATTATCATAATTTTCGGCTCAACTTTGATCGTAAATCAAAGACTACCTGTATTATCACTACAGTGATCCCTCGATTAGCACGGTCTCGATTAGTGCGAAATGCTACAACACGGTTTTTCAAAAAATATTAATTAAAAAATACTCCACGGTTTTTTTTGCTATACCACGGTTTTTCCCACCCAATGATGTCATACATCATCACCAAGAGTCACTTCTCTGTCTCTTTCTCTTTCTTTCCTGTCATTCTCTGCTTCAATCATTTTCTCATTTCTCTTTTTTTCTCCCCTTTTTTCTATCATTTCTCTCTCTCTTTCTTCCTCTCTCACACTCTCTTCCTCCCTTCTCTCTCCCCCCCTCCACTTGCCCACGAGAAGAAAAAAAGCAACCTCTGCCGGGCAGCTCCCCTTGTGCCCCCGCTTTGTGCCTGCCTCTTTTGGAGATTTTTTTTTCTTTTCTTTTTTGCGCTGGCGGCGGGAGCTGTTGGGGAGGGCTCTGCCAGGAAGGGCTGTGTCAGCGGCGAGGAGGACAAAGGAGTGAACGTAGCTACTGCCCCACACCGGTAACAGGGAGAGAAAGAGAGAGAGCGGAGGGCACCTTGCCGGTCCACGCCCCCCTAGATGAGCGGCTCCGCATGGCCCCAGCGCCGCCCAGGCAAAGGGGAAACCCCGAGATCGCTTGCCGCTTGCCGTATTGCAGCGAAGGAGGCGAAGCAAGGCTCCAAGCTGCAATACGGCAAGCGGCAAGCGATCTTGGGGTTTCCCCTTTGCCTGGGCGGCGGGAAGACCCAGGGAAGGTTCCTTCGGCCGCCCAACACCTGATCCGCTCCGCAGCGCGGCAGCAGCGAGGAGCCGAAGATGGGGTTTCCCCTTTGCCTGGGCAACGGGGAAACCCCATCTTCGGCTCCTCGCTGCTTCCGCGCTGCGGAGCAGATCAGCTGTTGGGCGGCCGAAGGAACCTTCCCTTGGTCTTCCCCGCCGCCCACACGCAAACTCCACCATCTGTGCATATGCGGCCATGAAAAAAATGGCGCGCATGCGCAGATGGTGTTTTTACTTCCGCACCACTATAACGCGGAAATCGATTAGCGCGGGAGGTCTTGGAACGTAACCCCCGCGCTAATCGAGGGATCACTGTAAATAGAAAAGGCAAATATGCATCTTAATTAGTAGGACATTTTGAATTTTCCTGTTCTGGGGCAATAAACTGTTACTTTGTGGGGGAATTAGAAAATACTATTACAGTAGTCCCTCACCTATCGCTGGTGTTACGTTCCAGACCTGGCCACGATAGGTGAAATCCGCGATGGGGAATTTATTGACTGATAGTACTTATTTAAGTATTTATATTGTAATTGTTTGGTAAGTTTTCGTTGCTTTAAGTGTTTATAAACCCTTCCCACACAGTATTTATTTTAGATACAGTATTTAAATACAGTATTTACAATTTTAGATTTTTATTTTTTTTTTAAACCTGCCGATCGAGTTCGGCGGGCTGTTTAAATCTGCCGATCGACTTCCTCAGAAACCCGCGATGAAGTGAAGCTGCAGTAGGTGAAGCGCGGTATAGCGAGGGACTACTGTATTGCATATATTCTATGTACTACTAATACATTTTCTTCGCAACTTGGTTTTTTATTCATTCATTCATTCATTTATTTATTTCTAGCTTACAACACTAAGGGGTACTGTCTTGGAAGATGCAATACCGTCAACTGCAAAGCATTGCACAGCTAGAGGGTTGCCTTTGAAAGAAGTCCTAGAACATGTGGTGCCTGAACTAAATATACATTGCCTCAGGTTGGCTTTCAATACCCCTAAAGTCACAGACCAGCTTATGAAACTCGATGAGCAAGGGGTAAGATTTAAATTGCACATTTTTGGTTTTTAGTTGGTTAGTCTTATAATATCTGTTGGCATTTTTGTTTATCTTAAAAATATTATATAAAGCTATCATATATTGAAGTTAATAAGACATTTGATGAGTTAGCTTGCTCCCAAATAATTTTAACAGACATGCAGAAGAGCTGAATATTGCAACTTAGAGATAAAGATCCATGCCATTTTAAACAGGTAACTTTTAATTATATTCTCAGTTACAAATTATTTTCTTCATACCCTGCTGCAAGACATTGCATAAGAAGATGATTCAAAATTATGCCTTTCTACCTTTGACATTTGAACTAACATTGCAATACAATAACAACGAATTTCATTAAGTTCTTAGTATTGCTTGTAAAACATTAATTTGAAGTTGCAATTCTATCATATTAATAAAAGCTTTGCAGTTAATGGCATTCCTTTGTTCTGTATCAAACTACCCTTTTCAGGAGATGAATGGGAACATGTTATAATTTTGATTAGCTTGTTGTTCTCAACAGCCTCTGTTTTAATCAATGTTAGAATCTTTCCAAGCTGCCAGAAATATTAGAGCTGCCTAATTATTCCAGTATTTCTTTCTTTCAAAAAAGTTTTGCTCAGAAAACAATGCTAGTATACTATTTTGGCTTATGGAATATTACAAGATACCATTTTGGTTGTTATACTAACTTTAGAAGTGGGAGGAACTATCCAAATTGTTGGACTTCACTATCACGGTAAATACTCAACTCATGCTCAATATTGGTCATCAGTTCCAGATAATGAGCAAGTTGAAGTTTATCCAAGACACGATGCAGATGCTATTATTGAGAACCTAAGGCAATTTGGGAGATGTTAGAAATTAGAAGTGTTAGATTTGAGAGATGTTAGAGATTAGAAGTGTTCTTTGAGAAAATGGGGTTGTACTGAGAATGCTGCTTTCTCTAGCATAGATATATGGTTTTTTTTAATGGAGAATTTTTCTTCATTTTTGAGACCTTCTGTTTAAGAACAAATTTTAAAAATGCTTAATTATTTTTTATAACTAATATACGACTTTTTTAACTGGTTGGCTCTTTGAGTATTTTGCGCATGGCCAAAAGGATAATCAAAAGTTCAAGTTTTGAAGTCGGCAAATGCATTTTGTTACAGTCAGTAGATTTTAGGCCTCTCAGGGTTGTACAGATAACATTTTGAGCATATTTTATTACAATATACTGTATCTCATTCCCTGGTAAGTTGACAACTAGAACTCTGAAGAATACTCAGAATGGTAAACAATATTTGGCTCTGTCAAAACATTAGAGACCTATTTTAACAGGAATTCACTGTGTTCCCCTGCATATGTTTAGACCACAACCTTGTATACTTAATCTACTATGACTTTTCCAAATGGTTTCCCCATTTTAACTGAATATCTGTTTTAGATATAAATATATTTTCTTTTTGCCCTGTAAAGTTCAGCTTCTTTTATGTGCCTTCTAAATGCAACTGGGCCTCTCTCTTTTTCTTGGAGACATTTCATTTCTCATCCAAGTAGCATCTTTGGAAGAGGTTTTTCCAAGAAAAAACAGGAAGTCCAGTTGCCTCTTGTAAAAGCACCTTTGGGACAATCATGATCTGAATGACTGAAAATCTCCATAGACTTTCCTTCTAGTTCTGTCCATATAGCAAGCATAATAAATGTTAAATATTAATAGCATAAAAATAATTCAAGCAGATATAATGACGTGATAATAAAAAACCTAGGTGCTTTTGTGAAAACTCAATGTGTAGTGAGACGGCAGTAGCTTGGCTAATCTAATTTCCATAGTAGAATTTTTGGTAACTTTCTAATGATGAAAACATTACTTGATGAAAAGATTTCTTTAAACTGTCATTGGTCACTCACTTCAATTTTAAGCATCATTTTAATAAATTTTATATAGTAATATAGTTGGATGAGGAAAACCTGTTTGTTTAATTACCTTAAATTACATATTTTAACATATAAGCTATTTATAAATTGACATTTCAAGAATTCTTGCCATTGATTTGTCTGGATCAGACTAATGTCCATTTTGTTTTATGTATTTAAATTCAAATTATCTTTAAACACCAAAATTATTGTAAATTCAGAAAAAAAAATAAGGCAATATTTTCAAACCTAGGATTTAAAGTACTGAAGCTGTTTTCTTTTGTATTTTTCAATTTTTGTGTGTGCGAAACTTGAAATTGGGAATGCTAATAGTCTCTGAATCATTTTGTGGAGCAATTTGAAGTACAGCATTGTAAATATATAGAACCTTGTCTTTTTCATTTCTTTCACTCAGCTTTCTTATTACAGAAAACAGATGAAGTTTGAAAGGAATAGCCTTGTGCCTCTTGATGCAGCAGAGATAACACAAGAATGCAAACTTGGGTTTTTATTTATATTTACAGTTAAGCTATCAGCTGAAAGTGGGAATCATGTACTGCAAGTCTGGGCAAAGCACAGAAGAGGAAATGTACAATAATGAATCAGCAGGCCCAGCATTTGAAGAGTTTCTTCAGTTGCTGGGAGAACGGGTTCGACTCAAAGGATTTGAAAAGTATCGTGCCCAGCTAGACACAAAGAGTAAGACTGCTTTTTTTATTCAGAATAATGAAAATAATGAGTGCGAAAATAATGAGAGGAAAGTTGTAGTCTTTGGGAAGCACTAGCCACCCCAGAAGCACAGCACAAAGTTGGAGCCAACTCAGGAAACATCAGACACCCCAGCCCAGTCCTAGCCACAATCACCATCACCACCCTGTACTCCATAGTCCCTGCTGCCCTACGCTCTGCCCGTCAACTGACCTTCATCATGTTTTTATCCCTGCTGCTTACAAGGATGCCCACCCTGACTCTTTCCAAGGCAGCTGCTGGCCAAGAGAGGCCATCTTTCCCAGGCCTTGCAAGGAAACCGCCATGTGGAACCCTGGGAAGAAACCCTTGTGTGGTCTGTAGCTGTCTCTCTGATGGCTAGGCCAGGCTGGTCAACAGTGTGAGCAAGATGACGGTCAACTATGGCAGATGGGGCTATAGTTTGCAGAATGCCAAAAGGGCAACATCAGGGGAGATAGGTAGGTGGGGGGAGTTGAAGTGCCCTGTGGTTGTAAGTTGCCACGTTGTAAGTTGCCAGTGCCTGGATTTTGATCATGTGATCAGAACTTTAAACAATAATTGAACAAATGAATATAAGTTAAGGACCACCTGTATCTCATTTTCCAAGCAAGGTCTTTTTTATGTTTTCATGTATTAGCTAATTCTCAAGAGATAATCATTAAGGCATTTCCTAAAACAGCTTCATAAATCTCACCAAATATATCACTCAAGATATTCTTGACATATACTCATTTTTATTAAATTTAAACATTGATCCATGCATAAAAATAAGGACACATATATAATAAAATAAATGTGAATATAAAATGTTATCATATTAATTACCCCCAGATAAAACTATATCTGTAATTGGCATTTATTTCTAGTTATCAATGTTTTGTTTCATAAATAAGATAATTTTTAGCTTCCTTTCTCTCTTGTCATAGAAACTATGGTTTGCTTCTGAGGGTAATCAAAGTTTTTAAATTCTGGATACTGGACAATAGCAACATAGATGCATTGAGAAGAAGTATCAGATTCTCATTACTAGTTTTTATTGCAAAGAGCGAAACTTATAAACCTGCTAATGGGTTGAATATGTAAATTTACCTATGGTCTTTATGTAATTTAATCTATAACAATAATGATAGAATAAGTAAATTTAAATAAATCATCTCAATTTTAAAAAATAGCTTATTGTACAGAACAAGAGGCTAATGTTAAAATGACTCCTGCAAAGACATAACACCAGTTTACTTTGTATTTTATAAATAAAATAGGCAAGCATACAATATTCATTCTAGGAAAAGTACTGCAAAAACCTCTGCATTAAAAACTATGTTATATGGTTACTTAGCATATCCACTTTTGAGTACCTTTGTTTTTTCTGGCAACACTTCTAGTTCACAATGTGTTTAAAACATAATGTATTAAAATATATTAAAATTAAAAATAAGTAATGCTTCTATTTTTTATTTACTTTACAATATATAAATATCACATAGATTTTGTGCTTGTATCCTCACAATGTTGTGGATTGTGTTATAATAAAAATAATTATAAGTTAGATTTTATATTATTTATTTGCAGCTGATTCAACTGGTACGCACTCTCTTTATACAACATATAAAGAGTATGAAATCATGTTTCATGTTTCTACAATGTTGCCATATACACCCAACAATAAACAACAGGTAGGAACTACTTGAATAATCAGAATATTTAATTCTTTATTTCAGATATTATATTAAATTACATTCCTGGCCATCTTGACTAGCTGAAATAAATATTGGGCTCTTTCATATGTTATAATTAATATTGTGATGAAAAGGAGGTGGGAAATATTTTTCTTCTGTTTTCAATGCATTGAGTTTTTATTATTGATTAGATTGATTTCGTTTGTACTACTGTATCTCTTTAAGATATCTAAATAAGAAAGCAAATTTGAACAGGCAACAAAATGGCACTAGAACTTTTTTATTCTAGTGTAGATGTTTTGGAGATTTTTGTTTCCTTTATAGAATTTTAATCACCTGAGAAGTTGCCTTATCTCATTCTGGAAAACCACTTTAACAGAAATGTTCGATGCTGGATATTTAGAATTTGATTTTTGTTTTTAAGTACATATCAATCCAGTGTATTTATTACTAACATTGGACTGTAAGAATAAAAGCTAGCCTACATTCCCTTCAGAGTAACAATGTGATCGCACTGACAGAATAACAACCTTCTCCATGCAGATATCTGCACTACTAATTGGATACTTTTGTGGGACCTACTGCTCCTTTGCAAGGCAAATGATTACCAAGCAAGGCCTCTGGATAATCAGCATATGGTAGATCTAATTTGTTTGCAGACTGTTTATCTGTTGGAGCCAGGGTGGGGTTCATATTGCTGTTCCACCATGCTGTGTTACCATTAAAAACTATGAATGAATATGCTGATTCTCCATGGCAGTATTTATGAAATCTCTTTTGACAGCATTTGCTCTAAATTCCATATGTTTCTACTTTCTGCAATGTCCTATCATATATGCTCTGGCTTCAGTCCAAAGTATTTTTAGCAGAGAGAAAGAGATGGAGAGAAAGAGACAAAGAGGCTGTTTTGTGAAATATTATACAATTGAAAGCAAAAGCCAGAAAATGTATAATTCTTTAAACAAAATGTATAAAGCATAGTTTTACAGTAATGCAAATATATTTGATAAAATGTGGATTATGCATTGTAATGAGCTATAAATATGCTTTAAGGAGTTTGAATCAAGATTAATGGAAGATTTTGTGTAAAAGACAACTTTTTTCTAGGTTTGAAATACTGTACTATTTTTTTCAACTTTCTAACTGCAGAAAAGTAGTTAGTCAAAGAAGTTATTTTTGTCTAGCCTAGTTTGTCACCTTGATAAAATTGACTCCCCCCTGCTATGCCTTTGGATGTTTTTGAGATAGTTAAAATGTTGCTAATTATTTGGATTGAATTGGGAAAATTCATATTTTACAGATACATATCTGAATGATGAAAAGGTTTTGTGATGGATTAAACTTTGTTCACATCTAATAGTTTAAATTTCATGTTAATTCTATCAAACATATGTCTTTTGTTGCAAATATAAGAAACTTGAAGGTTTTTTTCTCCGTACTGAAGGAGCGGGTCCAGCAGTCACATGGGTTGCTCATGTCCAATCCGGTGGAACTGAGCCTAGTATTAAAAAAGCTTGCCGGATCCGCCCCTTCCCCAGAATTCGCTCAGTTCGCATATCCTGCGGTTGTATTGTGATAGCTCGTTCAACATTCTAACACCTTCCCTTCGATCTTTCCTTCAAAAAGTAGTAAGATTTATTGTCTTTATTCATTTACTTGCACTAATTGCGCCAGCCGTTTAAAAGAAAAAAAGAAAAAAATAAAGCGGCTCGGCTTTTTTCCTTGGGAGAAGTTG
Source organism: Erythrolamprus reginae (assembly GCF_031021105.1). Taxonomy (NCBI): domain Eukaryota; kingdom Metazoa; phylum Chordata; class Lepidosauria; order Squamata; family Dipsadidae; genus Erythrolamprus; species Erythrolamprus reginae. The sequence continues at coordinate 89,070,557 of NC_091950.1, read as the reverse complement.
CGGTTTCGTTTTCCCCCGGCGGTTTTTGCCGGTTACGATTCCTGCGGCCGCTTGTGGATTCTTCTAATCCTTTGGCCTGGAGGTCTTGGTGCAAGTATTTATTTATTGAATTATTGATTATTTATTGTATACAAAATATTTAAGGGCTTAAGAAATACCTCCTGCGGAGTGAGACGCCTTCTAGTCTCCTGGACTTAGTCGATCGCTTCCCCTTTAAGTATTTACGGGGCGATTTTTTCGGCGCGAAGGCCTTCGCGCCCTTTTTAAATCTAGGCCTCTCGTGTTGGCCTCCTGCCAGCCCCGTAGGCCTCAGTCCACCGCGTGGATCCCGGAGCGGGCCTTGGGGGTCCCAGGCTAAATTCTCCACCGGCTAAGCCTCCAACCAGAGTGCCTTGGTTTACTTAATTACAAAGTTTAGGGAGGCTGGCCCCGCTGGATTTGGGGGCACGAACTCTGGGTTTGCCCAGATTGTCCTCACGTCTCAGCAGCTTCGAGGCCTCGAAGCAGGATCCATTCCTCTTGGGAAGTCCTTGAAATTCTTCTCCTTATTATTCAGTTATTGGCTCAGCCTTGTCTTCTGTTAATTGTCAGACTATGGCTACTTTTCCCAAGAGAGGCACAACTAAAGGTCCCAGAGAGGCCAGGCCTACAGGCGATGAAATTACTAGTATCCCCCAGGCCTCTTCCTCCTCTTCTCCAGGGGCCCGCCCCTCGACCAAGGTCACCAGGGCCGAGAAGAGAAGGGACCTAGCCCTACAAAAAATCCATGACAAATCAGCAAAACGTTTGAAAGTGCAGGCCCAAGTAATCAGTAGTCAAGACCCCCCAGAGGCTTCTAGTCTACCTCCTTCTGGGGTCCCTGTGTTATCTCTGGATGAGCCAAACCTAGACAGACCCCAACCTAACCTATGGGGCATAGGTCCAGAGGAACCAGATATTATTGAAGATTCCCCCCAGCCAGGATCTTCCCAGGCCTTTAGGAATTCTTCTGCCACTTCTGCTGATATTTCCAGTTTACCTCCTGAGTTCCAGTCTATATTTGCTGTGCTGTCCAAAGCCATTGATGCCAAACTCTCCACCATCAATGAGCCTTCCTTACCTCTTCCTCCTTCTCGCTCCTCCCGCCCCTTGGGTTCTTCCCCAGCGGTCAGAGCTCCTATTCAGGATGATTCAGATTCCTCCCAGGATGAATATGAGGATATAGAGGATGATGAGGATGCTTTTCAAGGCTTATCAGATGATGAGGAATCCCAAATAAAGGTTCCTCCTCCAATTACTATTTTTCCCTCTCAATTATTCAAATCTCTCCTCCTCAAAGCTAGAATTTCTACGGGATTAGCGGCCCAGGAGAAACAATCCTCCACTTCCACTGATCCCCCAGAGGAGAATTTACCTTACTTCACAGAGGAACAGGAGGATAACGAGGTAATTCCTATGCCTAAATTATTTAAAGATGCCTTACTCAAACAGTGGGAATTTCCAGCATCTGGCCTTAATCCCTCCACCAAGGATAGAAAGTTGTACAAACTTTCCTCTTCCTATGAAGAGCTTCTATCCTTTCCCAAACCAGATGAACCTGTCAAGATTCTTCACTCGGCAGCGGCTGTGCCAGGCGAGGCGGAGGAAGTCCTCCGCCCAGAGGACAAGCGCATTGAGCAAATGCTCAAAAGAGGATTCACCGCTGATTCCTGGGCCATTAAAAGTTCTGCAGCGGCTTCCTTTTTCTCCAGAGCCACGCTGCTGTGGCTTCGCCAACTTCAACAGCATATTCCTCCCGATGACTTGAGAGGTCAACAAGACTTCAACAAGGTCTTTGCAGCTGCCCAGTACGTGGCTGATGCCACCTTGCAATCTACTAGATTTTCTGCTAAGTCTATTGCAGCTTCTACAACGGCAAGAAGACTCCTATGGATTCGCCCTTGGCAAGCGGGAGTTCGCCAAAAGTGGCAGTTATCCCAGGGCCCCTTAAAGCGCGACCTTCTCTTCGGTGATCTTCTGGATCCACTCCTCACGGAGTCCACGGACAAGAAGAAAGTTTTGGGTCCAACCACAAAAAAGGCTACCAAAACGCAGTCCTTTCGTCGCCCAGGGCGCCAGCAAGATCAAGCGGCTTCCTATCAGAGATCTCCAGGTCAGTATTCCCCCCGCTTTCGTTCCCAAGGTAGGAACTCCAGGGGTAGAGGGTTTCGCTTCCAAAGGGGAGCTTCCTCTAACAGGGCTTCAAAAAAACCTAGATGGTAATCTTACCTCCATTCCCATAGGGGGTCGCCTAGCCCATTTCGCCTCTAAATGGCGTCTCACCTCCAAGGACCCTTGGGTCATTGACACTGTTCAATCAGGCCTTCTTTTAGAATTTATTTCTCCTCCCCCTAAACTTTTTATTTCCTGCCCTTCTCCCAGGTCATCCTCAGATTGTAACCGTATGGAGGAGGCCATTTCTCATCTATTGTCCATCAGAGCCATTCAACCGGTCCCTTCCGATCAGAAGGGCCTAGGTTTTTACTCCATCCTATTTATGGTTCCAAAGTCCTCTGGAGGTTGGAGAGCTATTTTGGATTTAAAGAGACTAAACCTATTCATCAAATATAGGAAGTTTAAGATGCACTCCTTGTCTTCTATTTTGGCCGCCATTCATTCGGGAGATTTCATGGTCTCCTTAGACCTCACTGAGGCCTACCTTCACATTCCTATAGCCAAATGCCACAGAAAATTTTTACGTTTTTCCTTTCAAGGCAGGCATTTCCAGTATAGGGCGATGCCATTTGGCCTTTCCTCGGCCCCTCGAGTCTTTACAAAGCTCTTGGGGTCCCTGGCGGCCTATATCCGGGCGTCTCCCATCCACATTTTATGTTATCTTGATGATATTTTGATTCATGGGAACTCCCTAGAGAGAGTGAAAACAGACCTTTCGGTAGCCATGTCAGTCCTTCAGGACCATGGATTTTCCATCAACTTTGATAAAAGTCACCTCCAACCTTCCACTTCCATTTCTCACCTGGGATCCATTATTGATTCAGAATCCTCCCAGGTTTTTCTCTCTCCCGAGAGAAAACTCAGTATAGTGGAGTTAATTTCTAACATTTTATCTAATGCTTCAGTATCCATAGTTACTCTATCTTCCCTTTTGGGGAAGATGGTGTCATGCATAGGCATCATTCCCTGGGCTCGCCTTCATGCTAGGGAACTCCAGTGGCTCCTGTTGCCTTTTCAGAGATCGGGGCACAGCAACTCAAATCGACGCATTGTCATCCCACTGAGTGTTCGCAGATCCTTCAAGTGGTGGAAGTCTCCGGCCATGGACAAAGGATCCCCGTTCAGGTGCCCGGATCAATTTGTCATCACTACAGATGCCAGTCTATCGGGATGGGGCGCCCACGCCCAGGGGATGATAGCCCAGGGCACGTGGTCCCCGGAGGAAGCTTCCAGGCCAATCAATTGGCTAGAGTTAAGAGCCGTTTCCCTGGCTCTGAAGCATTTCTCTCCTCGCATCCCCAACCGGCACGTTCTCATTCTCACCGACAACATTGCCACAAAAAGCCATATCTGCAGACAGGGAGGCACGAGATCCAAGGCTCTCATGAGGGAAGCCCTCAAGTTGGGCCTTTGGGCGGAAAAACATCTCCAGTCGCTCCTAGCCGATCACATCTCGGGGAGTCTCAACGTCCAGGCGGATTGGCTATCCCGAGCAACGATAGACCCAGGAGAGTGGAACCTCCATCAAGACCTGTTCCATCAAATCACTCTCAGATTCGGCCTACCAATCCTGGATCTCTTCGCGACCAATGCGAACGCCCAACTCCCTCGCTTCTATTCCAGATTTCCATCCCCGGGAGCGGAAGCAATCAATGCCCTCCGGAGTCCATGGCCTCCAGGCCTACTCTACGCATTTCCTCCAATTCCAATCCTCCCGGACGTGATTCACAAGGTCCTCACCGAGAGGGCCCGAGTAATCATAATCGCCCCTCATTGGCCCCGCCGGCCCTGGTTCGCGGATCTCCAACAGCTGTCCGTCCAGGACCCTTGGCGACTCCCCGTTTCGGGGGATATGCTGCGGCAGGGGGCCTCTTTCCATCCAGACCCGGAGTGGTTCCACCTCACCGCCTGGCTGTTATCAGGAGAGATCTAGAACTGCGTGGTCATGACCCCGATTCAGTGGAGGTCATTTTAAAGGCCAGAAGGGGTTCGACCAATCGAATCTACGACCACACGTGGTCCAAGTTTCACCAGTGGTGTCTACAGGAAGGTCTCTCCCCTCTGTGCATCCCCATACACAGAATTATTTCCTTCCTTATGCAAGGCTTCCATAAAGGACTTTCCACCAGCACCCTCCGGCGTCATCTGGCAGCCATTTCATCTGTCCTAGGGGGTCCCCGCAGACAGCCTCTCCGATCCTTCCCTGAAGTTCAGGAATTCCTCAAGGGCATAGCCAATCTCAGACCTTCCAAGGTCCACAGGTACCCTTCCTGGGATTTGCCACGGGTTCTCCATTCCCTCACGCAGGCACCATACGAACCCCTAAAATCGGCGTCCCTCAGGTACCTATCCTTTAAGGTAGCATTCCTGGTGGCTATTACCTCTGCCCGACGCATTTCGGAGCTGGCTGCCCTCTCAATCAGGCAGGACCTTTGTCAATTCCATCAGGACAAGGTAGTCTTGCGACTGGACCCCACCTTCTTACCCAAGGTCAGTTCCATGTTCCACAGATCTCAGGACATTGTCCTACCTTCCTTCTGCCTCCAACGAGACCATCCCTTGGCAATTAGATGGCACACCCTGGATCTCACCAGAGCGCTGAGAATATATATCCAACGCACAGGACCCTTTCGGAGGTCAGAAGCACTCTTTGTAGCCTATCATCCCAGAGTCATGGGGGCCAAAGTGTCTTCAACAGTAATAGGCCGTTGGATCAGAGGGACTATATCTAAGGCCTATGAGTCGGCCTCCCTCTCAGTTCCAAGGAACATCACAGCGCATTCCACCAGGAGCGCAGCCACCTCGGCCGCTTGGGCGACTCAAGCCCCGTTGGAGGAGGTCTGCAAAGCAGCCACTTGGGCCTCGCCAAATTCCTTCATCAGGCACTACAAAATTGATTCTTACGCTTCAGCGGACGCTGCCTTCGGCAGAAGGGTACTCCAATCCGTTATCTCACACGATAGCAAGCTAATCCCACCCTAGGGACCATCTATTGGGTATGTCCCATGTGACTGCTGGACCCGCTCCTTCAGTACGGAGAATAGGCGTTGATTGCTTACCTGAACGCCTCTTCTCGTACGGTGAGTGGGTACAGCAGTCACTTCCCGCCCTTATATGTGTCTTCTTTACCTTTCTATATCTTTCTTCCTCTAACAATGAGAGTTGAACACTAAAGAGCTTCACAACTGAGCCTAGTCTATGGATTCGCGAATTCTGGGGAAGGGGCGGATCCGGCAAGCTTTTTTAATACTAGGCTCAGTTCCACCGGATTGGACATGAGCAACCCATGTGACTGCTGTACCCGCTCACCGTACGAGAAGAGGCGTTCAGGTAAGCAATCAACGCCTATTTTCTCCTAAGAAATATTTTTTGAAAATATAGCCTGAATTAAAAGTAGAAAAAAATAATTATATTGATCAGTCTGCCAAAATTAAATCATAATTTTAATATATTGAAAAATATTGCCTAAATTTTAAAAATTGGCATTTTGCAAAGATTTAATATCAAGATAGACAAACAACATAATAACCATTTTTTATGATTGTGAATTTAATTTTAATTTTAGAAACAAAATCTACTCATGGAAAGACATTTCTTTGCATTAAGGTAGATCTTTAATGGTTATTATGGAAGCTGCAAGTACTAATTTATTTTAACATTTTATATTGATAAATTCTTCATTAACTTATTTGTTTTAGGAACAATTTTAAAAAACCACCAGGCGTGTTTTAAAACATGAACTAATGGGGAAAATAATTATATTCTATAACAATATCAATGCTTAATTCTTATGGGTTTCTTGTCTTCATGATCAAAGCTGTTAAGAAAACGACACATCGGGAATGATATCGTGACAATAGTTTTCCAAGAACCTGGAGCTGAATCCTTCAGCCCAAAGAATATTCGTTCTCACTTTCAACACGTCTTTGTGATTGTCCGAGTGCACAACCCTTGTACTGACAATGTTTGTTACAGGTAACTACTACAATGTTTATGATGGTTTTTGCATGACAGAAGATAACTTCTTCTCTCTAAAGCACCCGGAGTCATGTAGGTAGTGAGATGGGTGGCACCTATATTTGATAAATAAAAAATAACAACTGGTAGTCCTTGGTGACATTTGAGCCCAAAATTTCCACTCCAAAGAAAGGCAGTCGCTAAGTGAATTGTGCATCATTTTATTACCTTTTCTGCAACAACTGCTAAATATATTGCTACAGTTGTTGGGTAAATCATGCAGTCATTAAGCAAATCTGCCTTTCCCCTTTGACTTTGCTTGGCAACTGGTTGGGAAGGTTACAAATGTTGATCACATGATCCCAAAACAGTGCAACTGTAATAAATACCTGCCTGTTGCCTGCACCCAAATTTTGATCATGTGACCATGGAGATGTTGCAACAGTCATAAATGTGAAAAACGATCATAAGTCACTTTTTTCAGCACTGTTGTAACTTCAAATGGTCACTAAATGGATGGCTGTAAGTTCAGAACTACTTGTATAAAGTGGTGATATTCAATCAGAGCATTTAATAAATTAATTTTATTATTTTTCAGTAAAATATTTTAGATGCAATTAAATGTAAATGAAAATCTGAGTACTTTTTAGTTATTTTTCCTATCAAAAACAATCATATATGAGTGAAATAGTTTGAAACTAGAGATAGTGGCTTTGCAGAGCAGAATGAAAACCAAATGTACCTTATATACTAAATTCATAGTAGTTGTCCCACAATGTTTATATGCAATTTTTTTTGTAAGCAGAATGTATACTTCTGACTATATATTGCTTTCTCTGGAAAATATCCAAGACATATAAATGAAATGTTTCGACATTAGTGATTGAGAAATAAAATACTGAGGATATATTTCTCTTTAATATATTATAAATACAAATATAAGTTAGTTGTTTCATGTAACCTTCTTCTTAAATGCCCCCATGTATTTCGATATAAAGCAATAGTAGCACAAAAAAGGATATTTCAGAAATATTTAATTAACGTTAACTGTTATTAACTGTTGCTTGGAGAGCTTAAATGGGTAAGACTCTTGAAATGGAAAGAAGAGATTACAGTCATATTTTCTGTTTGGGTGACAGGGCTTAAACAATAACGTTATGTCACCCTGATCTCATTGTAGATAATCTCTGTAAATAAAATTAGCATTCTTTCTTGATCGACACTGCCTTCCCATTCTTCCCCTTCCCCTTCTGGTCATGTCTTAATAAAATCAGAACCCACATCATTTGAAATATCCTTTGAATTGCCTTCCTAATATAATATAAAAATAGAGATAATGTCAAAAAAATTAGTACCATTGTTTGGGCTAAGTAAGACCTCATTGGAATCCATCAATATGCATTTTGGACTGGTGGTGATTAGGAAATTGAGAGGAAAGCAACAAATCTATGGTGGGAGGGGTGTAATTACCTGCTGAAAGATGTCAGATTCTCAAAATATAAGGGAGAAGTGAGTATGGCATGGACCTTCCCTTCCGGTCCTGTCTTAATAAAATCAGAACCCACATCATTTGAAATATTCGCTTTCTATTGAGCTAAAACAAAATTTGAGCTGTAGAAACTGGTTGTTACTCAAGCCCATAGGATTTTCACAAATTCCAATGTAAAAAGGCTGCTGATAAAAAGAGTATTGAATGCAGCTAATTCACTAGTACAATGCTTCACATGCATTAATTTTCTATTGAGCTTCTATGTTTTTTTAAAAAATGATGATTTGCATTATTTGCACTTTCCATATAATTCTGGCTTCCACCAATATATTTATCTATTAGTCCTCTGCTTCTTTTCTCTTTGGTTCCCAGTAAGCATTTAAAAATTATCTCTTTGCAAAGCAGCAAGTGCTTATTTCTTTCTAACTCTGGGAATAAGTTAAAAATTTGAGCAATTCAAGGTATTTCTTTTATGTTTCAGGACATATGGAGCTGATTGTTAACATATATTGTAGAGAACAGAATAAAGAAAATGAATTTTGCACACTGTTAATGTTTGAATGCTTTATTGCCAAATAACTTCACTTGAAAAATGTATTTATTATGTGTTTGTTTGTTTGTTTATATTTATGTGCTGCCCACTCCCACAGGACTCAAGGTGGCTGAGTAGTTATGAGTAGCTATGTAGTTCATAGTTTGTAGGTTTGCAGAAGAATAAAGATACATATAAAACCTATATTGACTGAATACATATATTTATCTTATGTAAATGTACTGTGTGCAAAGGAAAAAGCAATAATAGTAATTGATATAGTGTACTCAAATAGATATACAGTACAGTGGTACCTCAAGATACGAACCCCTCGTCTTACGAACAACTCGTGATACGAACCCGGGGTTCAGAAAAATTTTGCCTCTTCTTACGAACTTTTTTCGAGTTACGAACCGGCGTTCGGAGACTGCTGGGAAGCCGCATGGCTGTTTTAAAAGGTGACAGCCGGGCGGCGGGGCTTCCCAGAAGCCTCCCGAACGCCGGTTCCTAACTCGAACAAAGTTCGTAAGAAGAGGCAAAAATTTTCTGAACCCCGGGTTCGGTTCGGGAGGTTGCTGGGAAGCCCCCCAGCCCGGCTGCGACCTTTTAAAACAGCCGCGCCGCTTCCCAGCTGTCTCCCGAAGCCGAACGCGGAAGTTCGGCTTTGGCGTTTGGCTTCAGGAGACAGCTGGGAAGCGGCGCGGCTGTTTTAAAAGGTCGCAGCTGGCCAGGGGGGCTTCCCAGCACCCCCCCGAATCCGGGCCCCCCAGGCCGGCTGTCACCTTTTAAAACAGCCGCGCGGCTTCCCAGCAGTCGCCGAAAGCCGTTTTTTTGCGGGGGGGTTTTTGGTTGCACGGATTAATTGACTTTACATTGTTTCCTATGGGAAACAATGTTTCGTCTTACAAACCTTTCATCATACGAACCTCCTCCTTGCACCAATTAAGTTCGTATCATGAGGTATTACTGTATATTGAAGAAATTTTAAGAAATAGTCTAAACTGTAAATAATCAGCATGTCAAAAACCTATTTTGTCATGAGGCATCTTGCAGTTGGACTTCCTCTAAAGGCGACAAAAAGTATAATGCATTGTAATCTGTAATGTTTCTGCATATTGTTTTAAAATCACATTTGTCACATTTGTATGTATTTCTGCAGTGTTGCTGTGACAAGGTCAAGAGATGTGCCCTCATTTGGACCTCCAATTCCTAAAGGCATCACCTTTCCTAAGTCGAATGTATTCAGGGACTTCTTACTGGCCAAAGTGATCAATGCTGAGAATGCAGCTCATAAATCAGAAAAATTCCGTGCTATGGCTACTAGAACCCGTCAGGAATACTTGAAAGATTTGGCAGAAAAGAATGTGACAAATACACCCATTGATCCTTCTGGCAAATTCCCTTTCATCTCACTTGCCTCTAAGAAGAAGGAGAAATCCAAACCTCATCCAGGAGTAGAACTCCATAGTTCTGGAGCTGTTGTCTGGATTCTCCATGCTAAAGACTATAGCAAGGGCTTAGATATAGATTGTCTTTTGGGAATTTCTAATGAATTTGTTGTTGTAATTGAACAAGAAACAAAAAGTGTTGTATTCAATTGCTCCTGCAGAGATGTAATAGGGTGGACTTCAACAGATACAAGTGTCAAAATTTTCTATGAAAGAGGAGAATGTGTTTCTGTGGAAAGTTTCAAAAACCCTGAAGATATCAAGGAGATTGTCAAAAGACTAGAGGTTAGAATTCTTTATTTTCCCCTTACCTTCCTTCCTCAAGCATAAATACATATATAAATACTTTAATTTCCTTCTTGGATCTGAGCAACAAACTTGCAAAATAAAATAGATGTAGGAGATGACCATTAATATATAAGTCCAAGTCTTTAAGTCTAAGTGCTATTAATTTGGAATCTCCATGTCCCTGTAAGAGACCTAAATCCAGCCTCCCTTGACGTCCCTTATCTGGCACCAATGCATCTTGACTTTTAGTAAATCAGACTCTTGTGCAGGTAGCATGAAATAAACTTGTAGTACTTTTGAACTCTATCCTGGTTCCTGATTCCTTGTACCTGACAATGTTCCACCCACTTGCTAGATTATTTTTCAAATGCTTGTCCTGCCCAGCCAGAGCCTTGTTTCTTATTCATCTACTTTTTAAGATCTGTATAGTGTATTTATTTTATTAATATTTACACTTTAGCTGCAGAAATGTTATTTGTGGAATTAAAATAACACATTCCATGCTGTGAGAAAAGACTTAATATTTTTCAGCATTCAAAAATATTATCTTTTAGGAACAGGACTTAAAAATAATCAAATCTATAGTTTTTACTGAATTACAATGGTGTCAAATCACTATAAGATATAATAATTAAATGACTTTTGTCAATTTGTAAATGAATACTAGTCTACACATCCTCTATTACTGTAGGTATTGTTTCATAAATTACTACATTTAAAGTTTTTGTAGTATTCATAATTTTCAGCTAGCACTGGAATCTAGCTTGTCATTTTTGCAAGATCAAACTAAACTGGGAAGTATTACTCAGTAGGAATCCAGGTATCTTCCTCAGAGGTATAGAGAATAATTGCTGTATGAATAAGGAATAACGATATCTATCTTGCTTCATGCTCTGTTTTAATGATTTCACCTATTTATTTGCGTCTCCTACTGACTTACATTTCATTGTATTAAACTGTTCCCATTACACCTCCACACCTCTGTCTTCCAATTCTCAGCTCGTGACCAAGGGATGTGAGTCAGTGGAAATGACTTTACGACGGAATGGATTGGGTCAGCTTGGCTTCCATGTGAACTATGAAGGAATTGTGGCAGATGTTGAACCATATGGCTATGCTTGGCAAGCAGGATTACGACAAGGCAGCAGATTAGTGGAAATTTGCACGGTGGCTGTTGCTACTCTGAGCCACGAGCAAATGATTGATCTCCTTAGAACTTCAGTTACTGTGAAGGTTGTCATTATCCCACCTCATGAAGATTGTACTCCACGAAGGTATTTGGCAATCAATGAATTAATTAATATCTATTATTGATTAAAAGAGCAACCGCTTGAAGTAGTAAGAAATTAGGCTAGAAATCAGATGACTAAATCCTAGTCCCACTTTTGGTAACAGCCAGGTTACAAGTCACTCTCAGCCCTAGGAAACAGGCATGTGTCTATTATCTATTATCTATTATTATATTATTATCTATTATGTGTCTATTAGCTATGTCTGTTATCTATGTCTGTGTATCCTTTGCAGAGATATGAACATTTGACGTTATGACAGCCTCAGAAAGGGTGCTATAAAGCCCATATGAAGCACTTCTAGTCATCATAAAAGCCCCCCCCCCCAATCAGTTACATGATCAAAGTTGGGCAGTTTGCAACCTGTTCATGCTTACAATTGGTTGTAAAGCACTACATGACCATGTGATCATGATTTGTAATTTCTGTTGGTTTCCCCAGAAAATCAATGGTAAGCTGGCTGGGAACATTATAAGCTGCTGCTGCCTACACCTAGTTTTCTCTCTTGCTGCTGGCTTAAAGAGCTGCCTGCCAAGGAAGACCAAACTCCTTTGGCAAGGTAGAGACCCAGAGTGGAAGCACATTATTATATCCCGTTGAAGGCAGCCCCTACTGCACATGAAAGGGGGCTGAACTTCTTTGGCAGGTTGGATCTGAGGAGCTGTGCTTTGTTCCTGCACCCCACCAAAAGCATTCCTTTCCATGCATGGAGCAAAGCTGGTGTACAGAAATTCAGTTTAAATTTTATATTCCATGTCTGCACACTGCAGGAGTGGTTCCCTTCTGCACATGGATGGGAGCTGATATCCTTCATCAGGCAGCTCTTTCAACCAGCCCCTAGAGCTGAGAAGGAGCTGAAATCCAAGCAGATGTGAGGAGAAGGGCAGGATCAGGCTGGATCAAGTACAGTAATACCTTGTCTTATGAACCTAATTGGTTCCGGAAGTAGGTTCGTAAGGCGAAAAGTTTGTAAGATGAAACATTGTTTACAATAGGAAACAATGTAAAAGCAATTAATGCGTGCAAAAAGAAAAAAAAATCGGTGCTTCTCCACGGCCTCCTGAACCCGAAAAGTTCGGGTTCGGGAGAACGCCGACAAGCCCCCCGGCTGTTTTAAAAGGTGACAGCCGGGCGGCGGCACCCTGCGGAGTTCGTAAGCTGAAAAAAGTTCGTAAGAAGAGGCAAAAAATTTCCGAATCCCCGCTTCGTATCACGAGGGGTTCGTATCACGAGGTACCACTGTATTTCTTTGCTCAGGGGATGAAAATCCTGTGTGGATTTTGATAGGAAGGATTTTCAGTTCTTGAGTGGCGAGGCAGTGTAGTAGATTAAGAAGCATGGGATATTTGGGTGGGGTGAAGGCCCTGGCACAGACCATACAGTCTCTCCCTCGGGTTGAAAACCCTGCTTGGATTTTGGCAGCTTTGCAGCTACTAAACAGAGCCTCCAAGAGTCTCCTCACCCCTACAAAGGTGCCCCATGCTTCTTATCTGGACTCTCTCCATTTTACAATATCACCTAATGGGTGATTGCTCAGCAAGTGCAACCAGGAGTGTCGAGATTACGATCACTGAATAAAGCAGTCACATGGGCAGTCATGTGATAATTTGCTTTACAACCATTTCATTCAACGACTGAGATTCTGGTCCCAATTGGGATTGCATTATCTCCATGTGACTATGTATCAGCTCTCTATCCCTCTATGTGAGGGATATGAGTCATCAACAGGCACATAGTTGATATGAGTCATCAACAGGCACATTGACATACACATTTACACACCTTTCAAAAGAGAATAAAAAGCACAAAAGAAAATAAAAAAGATCAGAACACATATTCTCCAGAAGCCAATGCCCAGATAAATTTATTTATTTTATTTATTTATTAGATTTGTATGCCGCCCCTCTCCGTAGACTCGGGGTGGCTCACAACAGCAATAGAACAATTCATAACAAATCTAATAAAAAACCCATTGTTAATCAGACATACATACAAACAAACATACCATACATAAATTGTATAGGCCCGGGGGAGATATCTTAATTCATGGGGGAAAGGTGGGTTTTAAGGAGTTTACGGAAGGCAAGGAGGGTGGGGGCAGTTCTAATCTCTGGGGGGAGCTGGTTCCAGAGAGTCGGGGCCGCCACTGAGAAGGCTCTTCCCCTGGGACCCGCCAAACGACATTGTTTAGTTGACGGGACCCGGAGAAGGCCAACTCTGTGGGACCTAATCAGTCACTGGGATTCGTGAGGCAGAAGGCGGCCCCGGAGATGGATTAACACGAGACAATCAAGCAGAAAACAATACAGCGGTACCTCGGTTTTTGAACGCTTCTCAGTTTGAACAAATCGGTATTCGACCAGGAAATCCAAGAAACTTTTGCCCTGAAATCCGAACAAACATTTAGAACTCGAACACTCGAGAGAGCTCAAGACAGAAGCCGGCAAGCTAGAGAGAGGGAGAGAGAGAGAGAGAGCCAGGGACAGAAGCGGGCGAGCAAGAGAGCTGAAGACCGAAGACGGCAAGCTACACAGAGAGAGAGAGCGACAGGGACAGAAGCAGGCAAGCTAGAGGGAGAGACAACCGAGGAGGGGAATTTATCTTAAATTGTTTCGGTTCTCAACCAAATCGGTTCTCGACCACACTTCCTGAACGAATTGTGGTCGAGAACCGAGGTACCACTGTACCTCTATTAAGGAACTTCTCAAAAGAACCTCCACGAAGACTGGTAGGGCACTGTGTATAAAAGGGAACTAAACTCCACAATCACTAGCACTGATGATATGACCTAGATAGGTAATGAAACAGAGGCCTAAGGACTTCACAATTCAAACTTGAGCTACATATATACAGTGATACTTCGTCTTACAAACTTAATTGGTTCCGGGACGAGGTTCTTAAGGTGAAAAGTTTGTAAGACGAAACAATGTTTCCCATAGGAATCAATGGAAAAGCGATTAATGCGTGCAAGCCCAAAATTCACCCCTTTTGCCAGCCGAAGCACCCTTTTTTGTGCTGCTGGGATTCCCCTGAGGCTCCCCTCCATGGGAAACCCCACCTCTGGACTTCTGTGTTTTGCGATGCTGCAGGGGAATCCTAGCAGGGGAATCCCAGCATCGCAAAAAATGAGCGCTTTACTGGCAACAGAAGTCTGGAGGTGGGGTTTCCCAGCGAAGGGAGCATCAGTGAAATCACAGCATCGGAAAAACACCGAAGTCCTCGAAATCCCACCTCCGGACCTTCACTGGCAATGGAAGTCCGGAGGTGGGGCATCCCAGTGGCGGCGGTGGGTTTGTAAGGTGAAAATAGTTTGTAAGAAGAGGCAAAAAAATCTTAAACCCTGGGTTTGTATCTCGAAAAGTTTGTATGACGAGGCGTTTGTAAGATGAGGTATCACTGTATATATATATATATTCTTGTCTGTTGGAAACGTTAACCATTGAATTCTGAATGTTTGGTGTTAATTCTTTATTCAGTTTCTTGAGACTTACTTTTGAATATAGATTAAAATTTGTGCCTTCTTCAATAAGCAGAGATGTTTCACTTCCTAGAAAACCGTTAGATTAAACTGAGAAATTGGAAGTGATAGTAGTTTTTAATGATGCCATCTTCCTGTATGCATGTTCATAGGATGGGGCAAAAGGAGAAATGTTGTATTGTGATGACCAACATAAATTTTATCATTCTTGAAAAAACATGGTTTGCTGCAGACATCCCAAAAATACAAGCTAGAAGTACACTTGAAGCTAACTTTCAGCAGTCTATGGTTGTACTTATATTTAAGATAATTGTCATTACTGTTTTATAATGAAACAATGCATTGCACATGTTTCTCCCGTATTTCTTTGTTCTTTGTTTAATCTTACTTTTCAACCTTCCAGAAGTTTTTCAGAAATTCATCGCATGCCAGTAATGGAATATAAAATGAATGATGGCGGAGTTCCATACGAGTTCAAATTCCCATTCAGAAATAATAACAAGTGGCAGAGAAATGCTAACAAGGGACAAGCATCTCATGTTCAGCAAATGCCTTCACAGATGCAAAGTCCAATTACCACAAGAGGTGCCTCAGGGAAAATTGAAGGGAAAATGCCACCTCCAGATCGAGCCACCAACATTCCACGTAGTATTTCTAGTGATGGCCGTCCGCTGGAGAGTAGAAGGTATGATTCTAACTTGGGAGTGTTCTTTTGCAGTGCAAGTAACAGAATTTTTCAATACAAAATACAGGTAGTCTTTAATTTACAGCCACAATTGGGACCAGAATGTCCATTGCTGAAGTTGTTAAGTGAGTTGCATCCAATTTTACAACGTTTTTTGCCATGGTTGTTAAAACAAACCACTTGAGTTCTTAACTTACTTATCCCCCCATTGATTTCGCTTGTTGGAAGCTGGCAGGGAAGGGACTCACGTAACACGATGCAGCCTTCGTAAATACATGCTGGTTGCCAAGTGCCTGAATTTTAATAATTGACTGTGATGATTCTGCATACAAGGACTGATTGTGATTTTTTTTTACTTCAAACACTCATTGAATAAATGGTTTTAAGTCAAGGACTGCTTGTATAAAGAAAGTGTTAAATAGCTAGTTTTTAAAAGAAAACAGTCACAAAGCTATCTCTTCATTTTTAATCAGACAATTTTTTTAAAAGGTTCTAATATTTTTAAAAGGCATTGCATTAACTGAATAATTATATTTGTATTCTTTAAATAATTCTTGTTCTGGTTCTGACTTATTCTCAATTACATTTTGTGGGAAATGTGATTATTAACTTACTGCTTATGATCTTCAGAGATCATAATGATACGATCAGAGGACCTCTGATCTTCTTACGGCCCACCTCCCCAATCTTCCTTATTCAGGCCCATTAAGACTACCTTCAGTTTCAGGTGTAGCATGTCCATTTGCCCAATCTCTGACAATAAAACCGGGTTATGTACTTGAGCATCCATAAAAGCACCCATTTTGGACCAATAATTCACCTTTTCAGTAGAAGAAAGTTTCTAAAATCTCTGGAGCATGTGCTCTTTCAATTCTTCTATTCAAAGTTAGTTTAACATGTAAAAAAAGTGAACATGTTTATTCATTCCGTATCTTTCTAAAATTGACACAACATAAAGAAAGTATAATTTGAAACCTAATAGTATTTCTTTAGTCCTCCAGATGTAAAACTAAATAAGGGGGAAAGGTCAAACCAATATAGTGAGTTAGCTTTTATATTTGTTTATGATCGTTTAATGCTTAATGTTCATATTTCACATGTATTATGAACGGAAGCTTTAGAAAGGTGGTCTAAACATATGAGTGTTCAGTCCAATTTTTTTTATACTGAGGTACACAGTCATATATTTTTGGCTGTCATGTTCTTTCAGAATTCAGCAAAATTGGGCTCATCATTTTGAAGTGACAGATTGTCTTTCCAACCACTATTCTTTTTTAAAAAACAAACCTTAGAGTTGAAAATAATGACTTTAAAAATTATGTCAAATGATATCACAGCAAATACATTTCATGGTAATT
Organism: Erythrolamprus reginae; assembly: GCF_031021105.1. Lineage (NCBI taxonomy): Eukaryota > Metazoa > Chordata > Lepidosauria > Squamata > Dipsadidae > Erythrolamprus > Erythrolamprus reginae. Next base: position 89,053,840 of record NC_091950.1, on the reverse strand, counting down.
TCTTCTTCTGATAGGCTATTAGAGAATGGTTCACTTACTGCTCCATTAGTTGTTTACTTGTTTTTCATGTGTACTAGAAATGTTGGCAGTTTATAGTTAGTTGTAATTTGGTGGTTGATTTATTTAACCTGTGATAATAAAGTGATTAAGTGGGAATGGTGTCCGCTACAGTCTTAGTTAGGAATAGACTGTACTGAATAAGAAGAAAAATGAAATCAATAATTTATTTATTAATCAAATTTGTATGCTGCCCCTCTCCGTAGACTCGGAGATAATGCTTTGTACTAGTGGAAAATACTTAGATTTGCCAAGGTAGGCATTTGTTTTTTTCAGTGCACCAAATTACAAATCTTGGGGAAATAGAGGCTAATGAGTCATAGAATATGTAGTTACAGAATATGTAAGAAACTGAAAATAAAAACACTACATTTATAGGAGAGTGGAAGAATGCCTAATCCTCAAGATAGACCATCAACAGATGACCAGGCTGTAGAAATATTGTTAAGGAACAAGCACAGTTGAGGTTATGTAATCAGCAAATGACAAAACTCAGAGAGCACCAAGGGCTACAAACTAAAAGCTTAAATAAGCTTAAGGTTAGGTTATTAAGGAAAACCCACATAAAATAATCAGTATATCTGCTGTTCATTGAAAAGGGTAAAGTGTTAGCAAGGAAAAGACAGACCAACTCTGCTCAGAATTTCAGAATAGAATAGAGCTGGAAGAAACATTAGAAGTTTTCTAGTCCAAATCCCTGCTCAAGCAGGAGACCCTATAGCAGTGATGGTGAACTTTTTTTTGGTTCGCGTGTCAAAAGGGTTTTTCCGAACTTCCGGTTTGTCTCTTGGGGATTTTTTTACCTCCAGAAGAGGAAACAGCCTTTCCAAAGTCCAAAAATCAGCTGGCCAGCACATTCATGTGTGCTGGAGCTGAAATATAGAAAAGTCTCGCATGCCCTCCCTTATGGCTCTGCGTGCCGTAGGTTCACAATCACGGCCCTGTACTATTTCAGACAGGTGACTATTCAGTCTTTCCTTAAAAACCTCCAGTGATGAGCATCTACAATTTCTGAAGGCAAGCTGTTCCACTGGTTAATTATTCTCACTATTTCTCCTTAATTCCTAGCAGCTCCCCCTCCCCCCCATCATTAGTTTCCATTCATTTTTGCTTGTCTTGCCTATTTTGGCTCAATTAAAAAAAACAAATATTCTACCAAATATCTAAAGAACAGGACAAGAGAGAAAACAGAATCTTAAATAAATTGCAGTCAGTGGTGGCTAAAAATTTTCAAATTAGGAGCATATGTGGGCTGATTGGATCAGGGTCCTTAGCTTCAGTTTGTAGACAGCATATCCATTTTCCTATCCCGTGAATCCATCTTCCTTACTTTCTCTACCTTTACTTAATATCTAACGATGTCCTTTGCTCCAGTTGTAGCATAGGAGTCGTAGTAAAAGAAGACTCTAGGAAGATTGGGTAGCAGGCCAACACACAGGTCATGTGTGCAGTACAGTGAGTCAGGGGACAAGTCTTACCCTATTCACCCAATCAGACTTCTGGATTTATTCTTGAACTGAAATCAGGAACAACCAAAATGTTCAGTTCTTGCCAAATTATAATTCATATTGAACTGTTTGGCAGAACTTCTGAGCAGCAATTTGGTAATACTTAAAAGTTTTTACGAACTGTTTTGAATTTTTAATATTTCTGTATAAACATGATCTAAAACCAGATACGAATCATTTCCCACAAAACTTAAATGAACAAGAATTGTGTTTTTAATTCATTGGTTTAATTGAGTTCCCTTTATCTAGTTTCAGGATCTGTGTGGAGAACAGATCATGCTTTACATCATATTTATGCAGAAATAATTCCAAAATGTTCACAAAGTGGGAAACCACTTTTAAGCATCACTGTGTGTTTTTGGTTTCTGAAACAAACAACATTCTTCCAATAGGGACACCATATTGCACACTAATTAATCTGACATCAGTGCCGGGGAACATTCTACAGTAGAGATGTCAAACTCATGTCATCACGGCAGTGTCACATGACATACTAGGATTTTTTTCCCCTTTCCCTAAACCTGTATGGGTGTGGCCAGCACATGACGCATCTGGCGAATGAGCCTGGAGTTTGACAGCATGTTCTACAGGATCAAGAAATTGATCTGTAGATATATTGAAAGCAATGAAGCAAATACCAGTAGGCAGTATGTATTTGTCAAGTAAGAACCTTGCTGAGATTAATCTTATTTCATTTTCTGATCAGGTAACTTCCTTAAGAAATCAGAGTTTACTGAATGAATGGACAGGAAAAGCAAACAGAAGTTTGGCAGGGATAAGCTGAGCAGAGGAAAGAGGCAGAAAAGAGAACAAGAATCAAGAAGATGGAAAGTCTAATAAATAATTGCCGCTACTTATAACTGCTGTTCTATTGTATTGTGTAAAAACATAACTTTGTGGATTTGGAAGGATTGTCTAATTTAATTTTCTACCATATTCATAAGAGAAATGGTTGTCCAGCCTCTTAAAAAATGTCAAAGATTGAGAATTTGCAATCTCTATAGTTTGAATATTTTGCTGGTATATAGATCTTACCATTTAGAAATGAAGTGTGTGGTTGGAGCATTGGATGTTGGTGATTTAGTTGAGGCAGCTTCAGGGACACATAAGACACAGAGAGTTCACTGAATAAACAAACAGGAGTTTGCTAGCAAAGTCCAAGGGTGAGGGAGTTCTTTTTGTTGTTTTGTTTATCAGAGCAACATAATAGGGGAAGGCTGTTCTTGAAACTATAAAAGACATGCCATGTTTGTTTTTCTTTCCACTGGTGACATAAGCTATTTATATAACTGTCAAACTGCTATCCTGAAAGTATAGTGACGGATATAAAAGCAAAAATGCCCATCAAGCTTATCAAGAAAGATGAGAGTTACGGTACTTGAATTAGAAAGAGGAAGCTTTTGGAATTAGAGTGTGAGAAAGGAACATCCAGAAGATAAGTCAAAATCGTATGGAGGAATGTGAGAGAAAGTCCCAAGTCTGTAAAGAAAAGTGCTTTTATACTGTTTGTGATCTCTGAAAAATCATGAAACTGGATCAGGTGCCAAAGGATTGGAGAAAAGGCAAAGTTATTCTTATTTTCAGAAATGGGGACCCAGAGAACTACAGACCAATTATCTTAATGTCAATAACAAGCCAAATTTTAGAATGCTTTATTAAACAGTTTGTGAGCTTTTCCAAAACAATATATTGCTTTGCAGGAGCCAGCATGGGTTTATCGAGAATGATTCCTGCCCAAAAAATATGATCTCTCTTTTAAATAGAATGGTACATTAGTTTCATTGACCACAGAAATATGGTGGATAAAGGCCACCTTGATTTTAAAATATTAGCCAAGATGGCAAAATGTAAACTAAATTATGCTACCATTAGATGGATAGAGGTGGTTAAACAATAATATATAATCCGTATACATCTGTGGCTCTATGTCAAAATAGGTGAAAGCAGAGGTGGGCTACTAGCTGGAACGCAAAATTGGGCTTGCCACCCTGGCTCGTAAGTGCTTGCGGGGCCAATGTGATTTTGCTTCTGCACCTGTGGAGGTAGCAAAATCGTGCACGGAGCCACAGGTGCGCCTGTGTTTCGGTGAGGTTTTTTTGCTTCTGCGCATGCCGTGTGCGATTTTGCTACCTCCACAGGTGCAGATGCAAAATCGCGCTGGTCACGCAAGCATTCATGAGCCGCCGCGGCGAGCTCAATTTAGCTTTCCAGCTTGTACCCCACTGCTGGGTGAAAGTATGAATATCAAGTTTTTTCATATTTGTAGATTACACAAAAATAGAGGATATTATCAAATTTCAGAAGGACGTTAAGCTGTAGCAATAAGCTTAAATCAGCAAGATGAACTTCAACAAGGACAGATGCAGAGCTCTACACTCAAATGCGGCAGGGAGGGAGGATCAAAACTCTGAACATAGAATATAGGGTGGTGGAGAACTGTAATGGCAGCAATATGCAGAAAAGGGGTCACAAACTGCAAATCTTCAAGAAAAACAAATCTGCATTAGGAAATGGTGAATCCTCTTACTGTAAATTTTAAATGGGGAAGGTAGCCAACTTTTGAGGATGCTATGATAGGAGATTCCTGGAGCTACATGGATTCCAATTCCTTACGTTCTGTAATTATTTATGTTTTGTTATACTGTACAAGTAAAATATGACCCTTGTGGCTTCTAGCTAAACATGCCATAAAAGCACTAAATTGATAGTCTTTTGGAAATATTGCTTGATACTTCGTTAATCCACTTCTGTTAATACTGTTATCCAGCTAATTTGTAATTTAATTCAAGAGCCATGGAGATTGTGGGGAAATCAGCAATATTATACTGTGGAGTCGAAGGCAGAGAACAAAGGTATTTTGCCAACCGAGAAGCAACAGATGTAAACATTTTAAGAAATCCAAGCAGATTTGCAAGAATCAGCAGGAGCGCAAAATAATTTTTTGGGATATAAGTATATTTGTCCCACTTTTAAGAACTTTTTTAAAATTGCAAAATCTCAGAGACTGGTTTTACTTAATATAAAGATCCCAAGCTGGAAAAATGATCTAAGCTGATTCGTTCTCAATTATTGAATCTCACATTTGCTGAAATTGTAACTGCATCAACACACAGTCAAAATGTATTCTTTTGCAACTAATATTGCAAGGAAAATATTTGGGACTACATCTCCAGTGACTTATCTATGGCTTAAGTTCTGATTTGAACAAAATTACCTGGTACATAACTTTAGCAGATGCCAATTGCATTCACTCTGTTTGTTTGTTTGTTTGTTTGTTTGTTTGTTTGTTGTGCTGAAGGTATCATTTGAACATTTTTTTAAAAGTTAAGTTTTCTTATCTATTAGCTAATTTAATAGTGGCTATTTGCTTACTGGAATCACCCAGTATTGTATCAGGGCTAATTTACATATTGGTATTTGCACAAAATCATCAAAATAATTTGCCAGAAGAAAATAAAATGATCCATTTCAAATAACTTTAACCAAGATAATCTTAAAAGGATTTTTGTTGCTTTGATTATTGTTACACAATTTGATATGTTGTACCATTTTGGTCATAGGGATTACATACCCTATTCTATTTTTTTTTGTCAAACAGTATCTGCCATGCAATCTTTTTCTAATATACTGTATTTGGTTTAACCCAGGGGTAGGCAAAGTTGGCTCTTCTATGACATGTGGACTTCAACTCCCAGAATTCCTGAGTTAGCATGATTGGCTCAGGAATGCTGGGAGTTGAAGTCCACAAGTCACAGAAGAGCCAACTTTGCCTATCCCTGGTTTAACCAAACAGCATTAGGGATATAATTTGTCACATAGCTGATTAAGAAAGGGACTAGTTTGTATGAAACTGAACCTCAACACTGTTTTCAGAAGGCACCTATTGTAAGTGCAGTAGTCCCCAATCTTTTTGACGCTAAAGACCAGTTTCGTGGAATACAATTTTTCCGCAGACTGTGGGTAGGGGTTGAAGGTTTCTGTTTCACTAGCTCACCTGCTGCTTATCTCTAGCTCTGCAGCCTGGTTTTTAACACTGGTAAGTACACTGCTCAAAATAATAAAGAGAATACTTAAACAACACAATATAACTCCACGTAAATCAAACCTCTGTGAAATCAAACTGTCCACCTATGAAGCAACACTGATTGACAATCAATTTCACTTGCTGTTGTGCACATTCAACGTTGTACAGAACAAAGTATTCAATGAGAATATTTCATTCATTCAGATCTAGGATGTGTTATTTGAGTGTTCCCTTGATTTTTTTTGAGCAGTGTATATGGTTGGTTGTACATTTTTACAGTAACACTATTAAGCTATAAAATATTTTACAATAAGGCATTATATTTTCTAATGCAATCACATATCAACTATATTTCTGTTGTTATGGGTGCAAGAGACAATTTTTGTTGAAGTATACTGTGATTGACTGGGATAGATTTTGTACTTTTTATGCTGCTGGGGCCAGACTTTTAGGCAAGTTCTGCTATTGATTGGTTTTATAATTGGGATATGTTGCTTATCCTGGCTGTCATGGATTATTGTTGTGGGTATAGGTTTTAATCTTTCTCCCTGTACTCCACCACCCTACCCCCTCAATGAGCCACTGTTGTGAGAAGAGTGGTAATAGATTTATTTATTTATTTATTTTATTTGATTTGATTTGATTTGTATGCCGCCCCTCTCCGAAGACTCGGGGCGGCTAACAACAATAAAAAAGACAATGTGAACAAATCTAATATTAAAAATAATCTAAACAACCCCAATTTAAAGAACCAATCATACTTACAAGCATACCATGTATAAATTCTATAAGCCTAGGGAGAAGGGAAAATTTCAATTCCCCCATGCCTGACAACAGAGGTGGGTTTTAAGGAGCTTGTGAAAGGCAAGGAGGGTGGGAGCAACTCTGATATCTGGGGGGAGCTGGTTCCAGAGGGTCGGGGCCGCCACAGAGAAGGCTCTTCTCCTGGGTCCCACCAAACAACATTGTTTAGTCGACGGGACCAGAGAAGGCCAACTCTGTGGGACCTAACCGACCGCTGGGATTTGTGCGGCAGAAGGCGGTCCGGGAGATATTCTGGTCCAATGCCATGAAGGGCTTTATAGGTCATAACCAACACTTTGAATTGTGACCGGAAATTGATTGGCAACCAATGCAGACTGCGGAGTGTTGGTGTAACATGGGCATATTTGGGAAAGCCCATGATTGCTATCGCAGCTGCATTCTGCACGATCTGAAGTTTCCAAACACTTTTCAAAGGTAGCCCCATGTAGAGAGCATTACAGTAGTCGAGCCTCGAGGTGATATTACAATAAATAAAATATTTATTTATTACAATAAATAAAAAAATAAATAAATAACTGACTTTTTACTGCATATAGTTACACAAGTGACCTGTGATCATCCTTGACGTGTATTCTCCAGCGGTGTTCCTTTCTACTACAAATAACACATATTCCTTGCGTGTCTAATCATACTTGGCCAAATAAAGTTTCCTATTCTATTCTGTTCCATTCTACTTTCTCATTCAAGTTTGTCAAAAATGTACCTTTCATCACTGTAATTGAATCCATCCACCTTGCAACTGACTGTCCTTTTCTCTTTTAGCCTACTTTTCCAGAACTATAAACTTCTCCAGAAAGCTAGCATATCATGTTTCCAGAGTGTAAATTGGCATGGTCATTTGAGTCTTGAGTAGTAATTCCGAATTGACTTGTACAAGAGCCATAGTATTCTCAGTAGTCTTCTCCAATAGGAAAGTTCAAAAAGATGGCTTGTAGCACTCTGATCTCTGATTAAGACGTATCAGAGAATCTGAATATTTTTTCCAATATCACGTTTGTTATACAGTGGAACCCCGACATAAGAGCTGCTCTACTTAAGAGCAACTCGAGATAAGAGCTGGGAGGGGAGAGATATTTTTGTTCTACTTACAAGCCCAAATTCGAGATACAAGCGCCAAGGAGCTGTCTCCTGAAGCCAAACGCTAACTTCCGCGTTCGGCTTCAGGAGACAGCTGCGAAGCGGCGCGCGTGTTTTAAAAGGTTGCAGCCGGCCTGGGGGGCTCGGGGGGGTGCTTGCAGCTTTCTTTCTTGCTCTTTTTCTTTCTCTCTTTTACCTTCCCTTCCTCTATTTCTTCTTTTCTTTCTCCTTCCCACCTTCTTCCCTCCCTCCCTCCCTTCACTCATTCCTCTCTTACTCTCCCCTTTCATAAGTTTCCTTGCTTCCTTCCTCTGTTCCTGTCCCTTCCCCCTTTCTTTCTTTCTTTCTTTCTTTCTTTCTTTCTTGCTCTTTTTCTTTCTCTCTTTTACCTTCCCTTCCTCTATTTCTTCTTTTCTTTCTCCTTCCCACCTTCTTCCCTCCCTCCCTCCCTTCACTCATTCCTCTCTTACTCTCCCCTTTCATAAGTTTCCTTGCTTCCTTCCTCTGTTCCTGTCCCTTCCCTCTTTCCTTCCTTCCTTCCCACCCTCCGTCCATTCATTCACCCATTCCTCTCTTGATCGCTTAAAGCCGGTCCCTGGTGCAAAAAGGGTTGGGGACCTCTGTCCTACAGGATTGGGTGGCAGAGAAGTTGAACATATGTAAATTTAAAAGTTTAAGAAAGTTTACAGGTTAAGTGAAAGAAACTTCATTATTCATTTATATGTACATGTACATTTCTTCATTAAAAACATGTCTTTCTGCATAATTTAGACTAACTTTGTGAGTTTTTTGAGGGCTGGAACCAATTAAAATTATTTACATTAATTCCTATGGGGAAAAGTCGTTCGAGATAAGAGCTGCTCGACTTAAGAGCCCAGGTCCGGAACGAATTAAACTCGTATCTCGAGGTACCACTGTATTAACAAGTGCTACTGTAGTGTATTACTTGACTGCTAGTTCTTTTATTGTTGAGAGTCAATTCCAAAAGATAGAAGCTACCTATCACATCAGTATCATCATTGCCAGTTCTAAGTTGCTTTTGTCATTAGTTTGATCTTCATATTTAAACTTACATTTACTGCTTCTTGATTTTCATTATTAGAGCTTGCATTTCTCCATTGCATCTGGAAGGAGAGTCCAACATGGGTATTACTCCAATCCTATTGGTAGAGACTGAGTTAAATTTACATATTAACTAGCACCGCCCCCTCTGCTCTTCCCATGAGCCAGTTTTAAAAACTCAGTCAATGAGTAGAGACATACTGAGTTGTAGCTTAAGAAAAATAATAGTGACTAAATTGTTATTACCGGTTTAATCCTCTTTTCTTTGTTTTTCAGGAATGAAGACAAGGAGGATCCAGACGGTCTGGGGTTTCAGCCCTCAGCGGGCAACACCCCCAACGTTCCTCCCCAGGGGTTTTTGTATTCCCCCAGTGGGAACACCCCGTAGGGGAGCGTCCAGCCTGGGGGTCCCTGGCCTCCGAGGCCATACCAAGGCTGTCAGCCGAAGGTGGGGAGGTCCGCCCTCCCCACTAGGAGGCTAGATGCCGGCTCGCAAGCAGAAGCCGAGCGCCTCACAGCTGATGAGGCAACGGAACGGCGCGCCGCTGGGAAAGCCGCCGCCGCCGAGAGCTCCGAGGCCAGCAGGACCGAGCGGAGTCACAGCGAGGTGACAGGCCAGCCCCCCGAGGAGGCCAGAAGAGGCCCCAGGGTCGGAGGACCCGGACGGCAGCCCACGGAGCCGCGGAGGCTGGGCGCCGCCATTTTGGGGGAGCGCTGGTGCGGCGAGAGCGTCATTGGGCGCCAAATTGACTAGCGGTGAGGCGGAATTTGGCGCGAATGGGCTAAGACGCCCTAGTGCGCAGGCGCAGAGCCCGGGAGACCGAGGGCGCCATTTTCTCTGGCGATTCTGACGAGGTGGGGAGAAACAAACCACCGGAGGTCAAAAACCAGGAAAGCCTTAATACTTAACGACTGGCACTTGTGAGTACCATGGAGGAGAATCAAGGGAAGGATCCCCCAAGCTCTCCTGCCCCTTCCAAAGAAAAGGCCAAGGGGAAACCTAAGGAGAAGGCCAGGGGCCATTCCTCTGCCTCATCTACCTCCATCAAAGAGGCTGAGAAGCGCATTAAGGCGCTAGAGAGAAAAAGTTGGAGGCAGCTTTGCAATCATCCCCAGCGGGGATTCCTCTGGCTCAGAGGCATTCTGCAGATCCCATCTCACCCCCAACCACATTCGGGCCTACAGGGGCTGAAGTAGAGGGAGATTGGTCCCCAGACCGGCAGTTCCAACCCCTGCCTCCGAGCATGCCTTCGCCCAGCACATCCTGGGTTAGACCAGGGTCGGCAGGCCCTGCGGGACTGAGCTACCAGGGGCCAGCAGCCACCTTCACCCCCACAGCAGCAGGCTTACGAGCACAACCGGGGGCGTGGCAAAATTTGCCCCCAGATCTGCAAGATCTCATTGTAACTGCGTACTCACAAAACATAGCCGGGGCTCAACAATACGGTAGACCCCCTCAACAAGCCACGTGTTCTTGGTCGGCACCGCCCCCCTCGGGTTTGGGGTCCTTGTTGGAGGAACAGGATCAGTTTGAGGACAGTGACCCGGAGTTTGGGTTTTCAGAGGATGAAACTACACCAGATCAGACACCCTCTGTTGGACTATTCAAACCTGCATTATTCCGGACCTTGTTATCTAAGGCCAAGCAGGTCATGAACCTTCCGGGCGCTGCAAAAGCGGCAGAGACCGCTGAGACAAGCCAGACCTCGGCCTCGCTGCTCGAGGAACCTCAACCCGAGTCCGACCACTTTCCCGCTTCCGGCATTTTTGTTAAAGGCATAAAGAGGCCTTGGCAGCAACCAGCAGCTGCACAGGGGCCTTCCAACCTCGAAAGGAAATTTTACACCTTTGACGAGGAGGTGGAAAAGCTGCTTGAATTTCCCCCAATCGACCAACCAGTGGTGACACTTGTCTCCAGTGCCTTAGTCCCCTCGGAGACCGGGGAAAGCCTCAGACCAGAGGAGAGGAAAGCGGAGACATTGCTGCGTAAGTCACACTTGATGTCCGGCTGGGGATTCAGGGCAGCAGCAGCCGCATCATTTATCAATCGAGCATCACTAATGTGGATCAAGGAGATGCAATCCCGACTGGGACCCGAAGATGGACGTCTCCGCCAGGACTTAAGTAAATTATTGGCGGCGACCGAGTTTTCGGCGGACGCTACTCTTCACGCGGCCAAGTTTTCCACGAGGAGCATGGCAACCTCGCTGTCATCACGCCGGCTTTTGTGGCTAAGAAACTGGCAGGCTGATCTTAAGTCTAAATGGCGCCTAGCCTCCGGACCCTTCCAGGGTTCCACTCTCTTCGGAGACTTGTTGGAAAAGGTACTAGTGGAGGACAAGGATAAGAGGAAGGTTCTTCCCAGGGCCAACAGACGACCAGATAGACGGTTTACTCCGTACTCAAGGCGTCAGTCCTTTCGCTGGGATCCTACCACTTCCAACCAGGGCCAGCGCTCCTTTTCCCAGGGTCAATACAATCAGACCTATAGGAGCGACCGCGGATCCTTTCAGGACAGACCGAGAGGCTATCATCAGTCCAGAAGACCGTTTCGCGGCAACAACCAGAGAGGGTTCAAGCGCACGAAGTGACTCAGCGGCCCCCCAACCCTTGGGTGGCAGACTTCAGGGCTTCAGCGCGGTCTGGCAATTAACCTCCTCCGACCAATGGGCCCTAGCCACAGTCACACACGGGCTCAAGCTGGAGTTCCTCCAACCACCGCCCAGCCGCTTCTTACGCTGCCCGTTAATAAAGGACACTATAAAGAAACTACAGCTACGCAGGGAGATCACCCACCTGCTCGATATACGTGCTATAGAGCGAGTCCCGCAGCCGGAGGAGGGCAAGGGGTTCTACTCCATGATTTTCATCGTACCCAAATCCTCGGGAGGCTGCCGGTTGATCCTCAACCTCAAGCAACTGAACCTCTTTGTAAGATACCGAAGGTTCAGGATGCATTCGCTGCAGACCATTCTCGCTTCCATCCGGAAACAGGACATTTTAACATCCATCGACCTCAAGGAGGCATACCTGCACGTCCCCATCCACCCGGAACATCGCAGGTTCCTCCGATTTTACACCGAGGGACGACATTACCAATACAGAGCAATGCCGTTCGGCCTGTCATCGGCTCCACGGACGTTTACGAAGCTCTTGGACGTATTGACCGCCAGTCTAAGAGCAAGATCCATCAGACTCATGGCTTACCTGGACGATATTATCGTTTTGTCCAGGTCCAAACTGGCGGCAGAGAAAGACCTCAACGAGACAATCCGTACACTGGAACTCCATGGCTTCACAGTCAACGTGGAGAAAAGCCAGTTAGTACCGACCACCAGGCTCCTACACTTAGGAGCAATTATAGACACTCAAGAGGGCACAGTGTCGCTCTCACAGGAGAGGCAAGACAACATCAAACGTTTGATATCCAGTGTTCAGCGGGGACCGGTTCCATTCTCACTGCTTTCAAAGATACTAGGAACCCTGGTCTCCGCCATTGGCATAGTCCCCTGGGCCAGGTCCCATATCAGGACACTGCAGTGGTTCCTGCTTCCTGCTCAAAGGATCAAGGTGAGCCATTGCCACAGGACGGTTCATTTACCCCGGAAGGTCAGAGACTCATTAAAGTGGTGGACGTCTGCCGCGATCAGCAGAGGATCCCCCTTCCAAACGAAGGATCAGATCATCTTGACCACCGATGCCAGTCTCACCGGATGGGGTGCCCACATCGGAGCTCACATGGCTCAGGGCCTGTGGACGGCAGAAGAACTGTCCTCCGTCAATATCAATTTTCTAGAACTGAGGGCAGTGTTTTTAGCCCTACAGACATTTGCACCCTTAGTACATCAACAGCACGTGTTGGTTCTTACGGACAATGTGGCGACCAGGGCCCACTTGAATCATCAAGGGGGTACACGGTCGCAGCGCCTCATGGAAGAAACAGAGGCGCTATTCCGCTGGGCCGAACAACATCTACGGTCCCTAGCAGCGGAACACATCGCGGGAATCAGCAATACACAAGCGGATTGGCTGAGCCGGTCCACGTTGGATCAGTCAGAGTGGAAGCTGGACCCGGTCATTTTCCAACAGGCGGTAATGAGGTTTGGTCTTCCGACGGTGGATCTTTTCGCCAGCTACCAGAACACCCAGCTTCCAAGGTTCTTCTCTCGATTCCCACAGCCAGGAGCGGAGGAAATCAATGCTCTCCGGACACCCTGGCCGCCCGGACTACTTTACGCATTTCCGCCGACGAATCTCATACCGCGAGTAGTGGAGAAGCTACTGCGAGAGAGGGCGGAGGTGCTGTTAGTAGCCCCACACTGGCCTCGACGACCGTGGTTCTCCGACCTGGTGGCACTATCGATGTCACCCCCTTGGAGGATCCCGGATCACATGATATCCCTCAGCCAAGGGGAACTCCAACATCCCGATCCCCAATGGCTTCAACTGACCGTTTGGCACTTGAACGGGTCAGGTTACGAGGATTGAAGTTACCAGAGAAGGTCATAGACACTATGCAGGCTGCAAGGCGTCCATCTACTTCTCGGATCTATCAGACCACATGGGCGGCCTTTTGCAGTTTCTGTGACAAACAAAGCATCAACACTGAACAAGCATCGGTCATTACAGTTCTGGAGTTTTTGCAGACTGGTCTTGATCGGGGACTAACACCCAATACTTTGAAACGACATGTGGCGGCTCTCGCGACCATGATACGAGTGGAGGGAGTTCGCTCCTTAGCTTACCATCCTTGGGTGAAGGATTTTCTACGGGGAGCAACAAACCAACATTCTCCACCGATCCGGAGGTTCCCTTCGTGGGATCTTACATTGGTTCTCAGAGCCTTGACCAAGCCACCGTTTGAACCTATGAGATCTATACCATTGAGGACATTGTCAATTAAAACAGCCTTCTTAGTGGCCGTTACATCAGCAAGGAGAGTGTCAGAGTTAGCAGCCTTATCGGTGCGACCTGACCTTTGTGTCTTTTATCCAGACCGAGTAGTGCTGAGATTAGACCCTTCATTCATTCCGAAGGTCAATTCAGAGTTTCATAGGAAACAAGAATTAATTCTTCCAGACTTTTGCACTCACGGCAGTCACCCATCGGAATTAAGGTGGCATAAGATTGATGTACGCCGTGCGGTCAAGATTTACATTAGACGCACAGAAGCTTTTAGAAAATCGGAAAAGTTGTTTGTTTCCTTTGCTTCAGATAAAGAGGGACTTGGAGTGTCATCAGTGTCCATTAGTCGTTGGATCAGGGAATGTATTGCGGAGGCATACAAGGCCCGTAATCAATCAGTACCAACGGGAGTGACTGCTCACTCAACGAGGAGTGCGGCGACCTCGGCGGCTTGGACTACCCAGGCGTCCATAGATGACATCTGTAGAGCTGCAACGTGGTCGGCACCTTCAACGTTCATAAGACACTATAAGTTGGACTCCTTTGCCTCAGCAGAGGCAGCTTTTGGGAGACGTGTTTTACAAAGGGTTTGCCTATCTCCAACGTCCCTGACAAGACCTTCTCCCTCCCATGGGCCGTAAATCTCTGGTATATCCCATGTTGGACTCTCCTTCCAGATGCAATGGAGAAGAACCGTTGTACCTACCTGAACGGTCTTCTCAGTGCACTGGAAGGAGAGTCCAAACCCACCCAGTTTAGTTTTGGGTACAGGGACGCCGGAGTGGTCAGTTATCAGTTAAGAGTTGTTATAATAAAATTTGGTTATCCTCTTACAATGGTTTCTTTCGTTTTTAAAACTGGCTCATGGGAAGAGCAGAGGGGGCGGTGCTAGTTAATATGTAAATTTAACTCAGTCTCTACCAATAGGATTGGAGTAATACCCATGTTGGACTCTCCTTCCAGTGCACTGAGAAGACCGTTCAGGTAGGTACAACGGTTCTTGCCGCTATCAGGACCAGCGATGGGTTGCTAATCAAACTTATATGCTGCCCCACTCCTGAAGGACTATGGACGACTTCCAACAAAAAATATTAAAAACAATTTAAAATACTTAATTAAAACCCTAATAAAACCATACATATCTTTCAATATCACTCATGGATGGATCTGAACAATATCACATTCGGTCAATGGCCTCAGGCCTGCCGGAAGAGCTAAGTCTTAACAGCTTTGGGGAAAGCCAGGGGGGGGAGAGAACTACGAACTGGTAGCAGTGGGAGGCTCCCACCCACCTTGGATCTGTGCAAGCATGCACAAGCCAGTAACAATGGTATTTGCAACCCATTCCTGATCAGAATAGTATAGAAAGCCCAGGTTACTACTGTTTCTTCTTCCGGTATCAAAACCACATTTATCAAACTCGAATCTAGCTTCTTTCAGCACTTACTCAATAAACAGTTTGAATAAATATGGGGGAAATGTGTAGCTTTGCCTCACTTTTTTTGCTGATCAGAAGACTGTTTCACCATGTTCTATCCAAATTTTGACTTTCTGACTTTTTATATGAGTTTTGCACGAGGACAGAGAGATGTTTTGGGATTCTCATATTTTAAGCACATTCTGCAATTTGATATGATCAACACAATCAATCTGTTCCTATCAATGAGCTACATATCTGATTATTTTTTGGCTTCAACATCTGACATGTCGCTTTCCAAGCCAGACTCTAATCTGTGTTGGATGATTGTAGTCATTATTTTCCTAGTTTATAAAAATAACATAATGTACCCAAAGAACAGAAACACTGCCTGCCCTTGCGGCAAGGGCAGAGTTGACATTTGGGTAATGTATTTCTCTGCTGCCTTTCATGGAACTCTCCAAAATGTACTTTCCCCTTTTTACTGATTTGAGTTAAAATATTCACAGATTCTCAACCATACAAAATTAGGAATGCAAATATCTGCTGCAGATTTTTTTTTTCTGGATATTTATTGAATGTGGAGAAAGATGGTTTAGATTATAGATGTAGCCATAGATTTTTGTTGCTTGTCAGACTTGTTCAGTGTTGCAAAATTTTCAAGAGTTTTTTGTTTTTGTTAGCTTGCTTTGCTTTGCATTTATCACTTTTATAAAAAAAACAAATTGAATGTGCAAATCAAAAATAGAAGTGGGTTGGGGTTTTTTTTAGGGGGTGATATTTCAAGAATGTTCAGAATATAAATAAATCTTGATTATGCTGTATTGCATGTATTTTTAACAAATGTTTTAACATTGTTGTTTACCAAATATAATGAATACAATTGCTAAAGCATAAGGATAGAAACCAAGAGACTGTAGATTTTAATTCTGCTTTAGGCATTAAATCTAGCTGGGTGACTTTGGGACAGTTATCGTCAGCCCAATTCTCACAGGGTTGTTCTTTGTAGGGATAAGAGGAGAAAGGAATATTAGGTATGTTCACTGCCTTGAGTTTATAAAAATATAAAGACCAAATATTAAGTGAATAAATAATCTAGTAACTATTAAGACATTTCTTAACTTTATATTAAAGTAAACTTTAAAATGCTAACATTGTATGTCCTTTTATCGAATAGCTCAGTTAAAACACATTTTTTAAAGCTGTTATAAATCCCTTGTTGATTTGAAACCTGGTTAAAGACGCTATTTTCATATTCTTGTAGGCAAAAAAGCAATTCAGCAAGATTTTTTTCTGCAATCCTTGGAAGCATTTTCCCCTGTGTCCCTGCAGCCTGCTTCATAGGGAGTAGATTTATAAAAGAGAGTGGATACTGTTCTACAGCTGGTTTTACTTTTTATTGTTGTGATGAATATCTGATGCTGCTGATGTGGCAGTTCACATACAACGTGATATTTTTGATGATCATTTTATAATGCAGAATTTGGAACTGTTTGTATTGAACAGATTATCTCCTGGTTCTGATGTCTATGTCACGGTGTCCTCCATTGCCTTAGCAAGATCACAGCAGTGTCGTAACTCTCCAAGCAATTTATCATCCTCAAGTGAAACAGGTTCTGGTGGAGGGACATACAGGCAAAAATCTATGCCAGAAGGGTAGGCCTCATATGTGTTTATTGCTATACTCTTACTATTTTAATTTGTGCTTTGGTTGTTTTTGCTTGAGAATCTGAAGAGGAAAAAAATATGGATAGTTGGTCCTATAACAAGTATCATTAAAATCATGGCTTCTCTGTTCCTCAAACCACAAAAAATAGGTAAAATTAAAGTCTAGTACTCTGGTGTCTTGATTTAATAGTTTCTTGTATTGCCATATCTATTATTATTATTATTATTATTATTATTATTATTATTATTATTATTATTTATTAGATTTTTATGCCGCCCCTCTCCGTAGACTCGGGGCGGCTCACAACAACAATAAAACAATATACAACAAATCTAATAATTTAAAAGTCATTAAAAAACCCTTATTAAAAAGCAAAAACACACACAAACATACCATGCATAAACTGTATAGGCCCCGGGGGGAGATGTCTCAATTCCCCCATGCCTGACGGCAGAGATGGGTTTTAAGCAGTTTACGAAAGGCAAGGAGGGTGGGGGCAATTCTAATCTCTGGGGGGAAATGGTTCCAGAGGGTCAGGGCCACCACAGAGAAGGCTCTTTCCCCGGGTCCTGCCAAACGACATTGTTCAGTCGACGGGACCCAGAGAAGGCCTAACCAGTCGCTGGGATTCGTGTAGCATCTGAAGTAGCATCTTGAAAAACTATATCACTTCTTTGCTGAAATGTTAAATAAAACATTACACATTAAAACTTTGCTTAAGAATGTTTTTCTGCTTTTGCTGAATGTGTGTACACACTAACACAAAAAAAAGATATGTTCAGAACAATCATATCAATGTATTTTCCCAAGTCCCAACTTGTCTATTTATTTTCTATAATTTAATAATTCATCTTCTTGTCATCTCCCTCTTCAGATATTGCAGATGTAACTGGCAGTGTTACATATCTTCATTCTTGGCATCTGTCATACTCTTGATTAAGCTCAGAGGCTGCAATTGAAGCCAGTTTAAACTAAAAGCAGTTGTGGCCATATTGTGTTACTAGGCAGATTTGAAGTGTAGTGGGTAACAAAATGTTTTATTAATTATGAATGGTAGCCTCTTAACAAAAATAGGAATGTGAGCATATAAGACAGCTAATGTGACTGGAAAAAAATGTCATAATGTTCTTGAGTTATACAATTAAATTCCTACCTATAATTACTCAGAAGCAATAGGTTTCTCACAACTGTCAGCATCAAAATTTTACTGTACAAGTATATGGTATCCTTGTACTTAAATATTCAGTACTTAATATTCTTAAAATCTTGTTATCCTTTAAAAGGCCAACAAAAATAATTAAGAATCTGAAATAAAGATTACAATCCTGAGGCTTTTTGATTAGGAGAAATGGTTAGTACAATAAGGAAAAAGATAGCCTTGTGTGGAAGAACTTATTAAAGAAGTGTTTTCCCTCTCACAAAATTAGAATCTAAAGCTAAATGATAATAAAATAAGAGAGATAAGATAACAAACACTACACACACACACACCCCAAAAAATCCTTCTTTGCATAACATAATAAATTTCAATGTAGGAATTTATGTTCTTATGGACAGAAAAATTGAGGATAAGATTGAATAGCTACTATTCATAATAGTTGCATGTTGCCTCCAAATCCAAGGCACTGTGACCTGCAATAATGGTTATTGCTACCAAATGGTAGGAAGGGCCTATAACCATTGTTGAATCTAATAGCATTCTTATTTTCCTAAATCATTTTATGATACCTTGTTTAATCACTGCCATCTGACCAACAAATTCTTTACTATTAGCTTTGTCTTTAGTCTACTTCTCTGTCAACTAACTTTCGCCCTCTATCTCATTAGACAGAGTAATTATTGCTGAAACTATGAACCTTAGGGTGGTATATGATTTTTGCAAATCAATGATACAATTGAGTATAACTAACCATTTTGGAATTGTTGAACTGATTGTAGTCCAATACTTAGAAAACATCTTTGAATGATATTTCCAATATGCAGAGTGGAATAACTGAGATTCCTTTACACAGATTTGGAATGAGTAGAAGATCTCCTGCCTCCATTGATAGACAGAACACAGATACTAGTGGCAGTGGCAAATCTACCCCAAGTTGGCAGAGAAGTGAAGATAGTATTGTTGACCAGATGGGTGAGTATTTCTTTCTTGCATACAGTGATACCTCGTCTTACAAACGCCTCATCATACAAACTTTTCGAGATACAAACCCGGGGTTTAAGATTTTTTTGCCTCTTCTTACAAACTATTTTCACCTTACAAACCCACCCCCGCCACTGGGATGCCCCGCCCCCGGATTCCTGTTGCCAGCCGAAGCACCCGTTTTTGCACTGCTGGGATTCCCCTGAAGCTCCCCTCCATGGCAAACCCCACCTCCAGAC